>NW_007377841.1:76400-77758 GCF_000475195.1 Diaphorina citri
AGTGCAGAGACTGCGGTAGAGAAATGTTCCGCTCTCGACCAACATTTTGAGTTTCGTTTGTGTTTTTAGTTTGATAACTATGCAGCTAACTGCGGTAGAGAAATGTTCCGCTCTCGACCAACATTTTGAGTTTCGTTTATGTTTTTAGTTTGATAACTATGCAGCTAATAGGGAGCGCGCAGCGGGACCGTATTTTTTTATTATTTTCTACAAGCTCGGCCATGCCTTTTCTACAAGTTTGGCCATGCCTCGGGATGAACTAGCAGGATTCCGGAGCGAAGCGACGGAATTCTGCTAGTATACATTATAGGTAGGTAGTAAGTACATATTTTTTACCTAAAAAAATCCTAGTTAAATTAGTTAATGATGTCCAATAGAAATTGTCCAAGTGGACACTGTTGTAGAAGCACAACACTCATTATGAGTAATTTGAGAAGTGCCCGATAGTTATCTATGCACAGGAAGTTCCCGGGTCAGAGGCCGACTTACAGTTGAAATCAAGGTCCCCATACACCATATTACCCTGGGTACATGTACCTAATAGCGGTAAATACTCATCCTATTGTAGTGTCAGGGATATTATCAAGCATGTTAATATCAGGGCTGGAGAGTTCACCTCTCCTAGATCCTCTTATAGGTTGTGATTCGCAAGATAAGTTCTGATTTCATTTAAATAAGATTCGGGGGCGATAGGTATACGTCTCAAGCGCGAAGCCACGGGAGCGCGAAGCAAGTTGGATGCGTTTCTTCACGAAGCCTCAACAGCGCCCACTGGGGTGAAGACCCGAACTCATAGGTACGCGGGGATTACTTGAAGGATAACATTTATAGAGAGAAGTTTCGTCCCTGATGTGTGATCACGCTTTGTTTATTTGACCAAAAGCAAACGCATTCTAGTTACCTATCTACTAGTAAGTTTTAGGTATTTGCTCCACATGTGTATTGTGTATAGGTAATTATGTAGATAATGTTAATAACGTACGATTCACAATATCCACATGATGCGGAAAAGTTGTTAATGTTGTAAATATGTTATACGAAATTTCCAACTTGGTGTGGACCCTGCATTAGAAATGATCAAGTTGCGCAACCTCACTGGATGCAAAATATACGGATACAGCTGCGGTTGGATAAAGACGGATACGAATTTTAGTCTTAAGGTGGATTTCCACCAACGCGACCTCTGTCGTGCGACAAAATCGCGCGACGTGACCTGTTTTCACTTGCACCATTTGTCGCGCAACGTGACCTGTTAAAAATTAAAGCACTCCCCGACAAACGTCGCGCGACGTGACCTGTTTCCACTTGCAATTAAAAAATATTTTAATTTATTTTTTTTTTTAAGCTGTGTATTCAAC
>NW_007377841.1:77768-119197 GCF_000475195.1 Diaphorina citri
AGCATAAACTTGACAAACTTTGGTCTGACAGTCTGGTCCTCAAGTGAGAACATATTAAACCAGCGGCTGAAAAACCTGTATAGATAAGACTATATTTATAGTTTTATTTACGGGTTAATTTCCTATGGGGCACTTTGAGGTTGAACACCCTGTATAGATAAGACTATATTTATAGTTTTATTTACGGGTTAATTTCCTATGGGGCACTTTGAGGTTGAACACCCTGTATAGATAAGACTATATTTATAGTTTTATTTACGGGTTAATTTCCTATGGGGCACTTTGAGGTTGAACACCCTGTATAGATAAGACTATATTTATAGTTTTATTTACGGGTTAATTTCCTATGGGGCACTTTGAGGTTGAACACCCTGTATAGATAAGACTATATTTATAGTTTTATTTACGGGTTAATTTCCTATGGGGCACTTTGAGGTTGAACACCCTGTATAGATAAGACTATATTTATAGTTTTATTTACGGGTTAATTTCCTATGGGGCACTTTGAGGTTGAACACCCTGTATAGATAAGACTATATTTATAGTTTTATTTACGGGTTAATTTCCTATGGGGCACTTTGAGGTTGAACACCCTGTATAGATAAGACTATATTTATAGTTTTATTTACGGGTTAATTTCCTATGGGGCACTTTGAGGTTGAACACCCTGTATAGATAAGACTATATTTATAGTTTTATTTACGGGTTAATTTCCTATGGGGCACTTTGAGGTTGAACACCCTGTATAGATAAGACTATATTTATAGTTTTATTTACGGGTTAATTTCCTATGGGGCACTTTGAGGTTGAACACCCTGTATAGATAAGACTATATTTATAGTTTTATTTACGGGTTAATTTCCTATGGGGCACTTTGAGGTTGAACACCCTGTATAGATAAGACTATATTTATAGTTTTATTTACGGGTTAATTTCCTATGGGGCACTTTGAGGTTGAACACCCTGTATAGATAAGACTATATTTATAGTTTTATTTACGGGTTAATTTCCTATGGGGCACTTTGAGGTTGAACACCCTGTATAGATAAGACTATATTTATAGTTTTATTTACGGGTTAATTTCCTATGGGGCACTTTGAGGTTGAACACCCTGTATAGATAAGACTATATTTATAGTTTTATTTACGGGTTAATTTCCTATGGGGCACTTTGAGGTTGAACACCCTGTATAGATAAGACTATATTTATAGTTTTATTTACGGGTTAATTTCCTATGGGGCACTTTGAGGTTGAACACCCTGTATAGATAAGACTATATTTATAGTTTTATTTACGGGTTAATTTCCTATGGGGCACTTTGAGGTTGAACACCCTGTATAGATAAGACTATATTTATAGTTTTATTTACGGGTTAATTTCCTATGGGGCACTTTGAGGTTGAACACCCTGTATAGATAAGACTATATTTATAGTTTTATTTACGGGTTAATTTCCTATGGGGCACTTTGAGGTTGAACACCCTGTATAGATAAGACTATATTTATAGTTTTATTTACGGGTTAATTTCCTATGGGGCACTTTGAGGTTGAACACCCTGTATAGATAAGACTATATTTATAGTTTTATTTACGGGTTAATTTCCTATGGGGCACTTTGAGGTTGAACACCCTGTATAGATAAGACTATATTTATAGTTTTATTTACGGGTTAATTTCCTATGGGGCACTTTGAGGTTGAACACCCTGTATAGATAAGACTATATTTATAGTTTTATTTACGGGTTAATTTCCTATGGGGCACTTTGAGGTTGAACACCCTGTATAGATAAGACTATATTTATAGTTTTATTTACGGGTTAATTTCCTATGGGGCACTTTGAGGTTGAACACCCTGTATAGATAAGACTATATTTATAGTTTTATTTACGGGTTAATTTCCTATGGGGCACTTTGAGGTTGAACACCCTGTATAGATAAGACTATATTTATAGTTTTATTTACGGGTTAATTTCCTATGGGGCACTTTGAGGTTGAACACCCTGTATAGATAAGACTATATTTATAGTTTTATTTACGGGTTAATTTCCTATGGGGCACTTTGAGGTTGAACACCCTGTATAGATAAGACTATATTTATAGTTTTATTTACGGGTTAATTTCCTATGGGGCACTTTGAGGTTGAACACCCTGTATAGATAAGACTATATTTATAGTTTTATTTACGGGTTAATTTCCTATGGGGCACTTTGAGGTTGAACACCCTGTATAGATAAGACTATATTTATAGTTTTATTTACGGGTTAATTTCCTATGGGGCACTTTGAGGTTGAACACCCTGTATAGATAAGACTATATTTATAGTTTTATTTACGGGTTAATTTCCTATGGGGCACTTTGAGGTTGAACACCCTGTATAGATAAGACTATATTTATAGTTTTATTTACGGGTTAATTTCCTATGGGGCACTTTGAGGTTGAACACCCTGTATAGATAAGACTATATTTATAGTTTTATTTACGGGTTAATTTCCTATGGGGCACTTTGAGGTTGAACACCCTGTATAGATAAGACTATATTTATAGTTTTATTTACGGGTTAATTTCCTATGGGGCACTTTGAGGTTGAACACCCTGTATAGATAAGACTATATTTATAGTTTTATTTACGGGTTAATTTCCTATGGGGCACTTTGAGGTTGAACACCCTGTATAGATAAGACTATATTTATAGTTTTATTTACGGGTTAATTTCCTATGGGGCACTTTGAGGTTGAACACCCTGTATAGATAAGACTATATTTATAGTTTTATTTACGGGTTAATTTCCTATGGGGCACTTTGAGGTTGAACACCCTGTATAGATAAGACTATATTTATAGTTTTATTTACGGGTTAATTTCCTATGGGGCACTTTGAGGTTGAACACCCTGTATAGATAAGACTATATTTATAGTTTTATTTACGGGTTAATTTCCTATGGGGCACTTTGAGGTTGAACACCCTGTATAGATAAGACTATATTTATAGTTTTATTTACGGGTTAATTTCCTATGGGGCACTTTGAGGTTGAACACCCTGTATAGATAAGACTATATTTATAGTTTTATTTACGGGTTAATTTCCTATGGGGCACTTTGAGGTTGAACACCCTGTATAGATAAGACTATATTTATAGTTTTATTTACGGGTTAATTTCCTATGGGGCACTTTGAGGTTGAACACCCTGTATAGATAAGACTATATTTATAGTTTTATTTACGGGTTAATTTCCTATGGGGCACTTTGAGGTTGAACACCCTGTATAGATAAGACTATATTTATAGTTTTATTTACGGGTTAATTTCCTATGGGGCACTTTGAGGTTGAACACCCTGTATAGATAAGACTATATTTATAGTTTTATTTACGGGTTAATTTCCTATGGGGCACTTTGAGGTTGAACACCCTGTATAGATAAGACTATATTTATAGTTTTATTTACGGGTTAATTTCCTATGGGGCACTTTGAGGTTGAACACCCTGTATAGATAAGACTATATTTATAGTTTTATTTACGGGTTAATTTCCTATGGGGCACTTTGAGGTTGAACACCCTGTATAGATAAGACTATATTTATAGTTTTATTTACGGGTTAATTTCCTATGGGGCACTTTGAGGTTGAACACCCTGTATAGATAAGACTATATTTATAGTTTTATTTACGGGTTAATTTCCTATGGGGCACTTTGAGGTTGAACACCCTGTATAGATAAGACTATATTTATAGTTTTATTTACGGGTTAATTTCCTATGGGGCACTTTGAGGTTGAACACCCTGTATAGATAAGACTATATTTATAGTTTTATTTACGGGTTAATTTCCTATGGGGCACTTTGAGGTTGAACACCCTGTATAGATAAGACTATATTTATAGTTTTATTTACGGGTTAATTTCCTATGGGGCACTTTGAGGTTGAACACCCTGTATAGATAAGACTATATTTATAGTTTTATTTACGGGTTAATTTCCTATGGGGCACTTTGAGGTTGAACACCCTGTATAGATAAGACTATATTTATAGTTTTATTTACGGGTTAATTTCCTATGGGGCACTTTGAGGTTGAACACCCTGTATAGATAAGACTATATTTATAGTTTTATTTACGGGTTAATTTCCTATGGGGCACTTTGAGGTTGAACACCCTGTATAGATAAGACTATATTTATAGTTTTATTTACGGGTTAATTTCCTATGGGGCACTTTGAGGTTGAACACCCTGTATAGATAAGACTATATTTATAGTTTTATTTACGGGTTAATTTCCTATGGGGCACTTTGAGGTTGAACACCCTGTATAGATAAGACTATATTTATAGTTTTATTTACGGGTTAATTTCCTATGGGGCACTTTGAGGTTGAACACCCTGTATAGATAAGACTATATTTATAGTTTTATTTACGGGTTAATTTCCTATGGGGCACTTTGAGGTTGAACACCCTGTATAGATAAGACTATATTTATAGTTTTATTTACGGGTTAATTTCCTATGGGGCACTTTGAGGTTGAACACCCTGTATAGATAAGACTATATTTATAGTTTTATTTACGGGTTAATTTCCTATGGGGCACTTTGAGGTTGAACACCCTGTATAGATAAGACTATATTTATAGTTTTATTTACGGGTTAATTTCCTATGGGGCACTTTGAGGTTGAACACCCTGTATAGATAAGACTATATTTATAGTTTTATTTACGGGTTAATTTCCTATGGGGCACTTTGAGGTTGAACACCCTGTATAGATAAGACTATATTTATAGTTTTATTTACGGGTTAATTTCCTATGGGGCACTTTGAGGTTGAACACCCTGTATAGATAAGACTATATTTATAGTTTTATTTACGGGTTAATTTCCTATGGGGCACTTTGAGGTTGAACACCCTGTATAGATAAGACTATATTTATAGTTTTATTTACGGGTTAATTTCCTATGGGGCACTTTGAGGTTGAACACCCTGTATAGATAAGACTATATTTATAGTTTTATTTACGGGTTAATTTCCTATGGGGCACTTTGAGGTTGAACACCCTGTATAGATAAGACTATATTTATAGTTTTATTTACGGGTTAATTTCCTATGGGGCACTTTGAGGTTGAACACCCTGTATAGATAAGACTATATTTATAGTTTTATTTACGGGTTAATTTCCTATGGGGCACTTTGAGGTTGAACACCCTGTATAGATAAGACTATATTTATAGTTTTATTTACGGGTTAATTTCCTATGGGGCACTTTGAGGTTGAACACCCTGTATAGATAAGACTATATTTATAGTTTTATTTACGGGTTAATTTCCTATGGGGCACTTTGAGGTTGAACACCCTGTATAGATAAGACTATATTTATAGTTTTATTTACGGGTTAATTTCCTATGGGGCACTTTGAGGTTGAACACCCTGTATAGATAAGACTATATTTATAGTTTTATTTACGGGTTAATTTCCTATGGGGCACTTTGAGGTTGAACACCCTGTATAGATAAGACTATATTTATAGTTTTATTTACGGGTTAATTTCCTATGGGGCACTTTGAGGTTGAACACCCTGTATAGATAAGACTATATTTATAGTTTTATTTACGGGTTAATTTCCTATGGGGCACTTTGAGGTTGAACACCCTGTATAGATAAGACTATATTTATAGTTTTATTTACGGGTTAATTTCCTATGGGGCACTTTGAGGTTGAACACCCTGTATAGATAAGACTATATTTATAGTTTTATTTACGGGTTAATTTCCTATGGGGCACTTTGAGGTTGAACACCCTGTATAGATAAGACTATATTTATAGTTTTATTTACGGGTTAATTTCCTATGGGGCACTTTGAGGTTGAACACCCTGTCCCTGTATAGATAAGACTATAGTTTTATTTACGGGTTAATTTCCTATGGGGCACTTTGAGGTTGAACACCCTGTATAGGTACAGATGGTATAGTTTTATTTGATTACACATTCACACGACATTCAACGATAACTTTCGAACGCTTTATAGGTACCTACTTATATGATTTTGATGAAGATTACACATTCACACGACATTCAACGATAACTTTCGAACGCTTTATAGGTACCTACTTATATGATTTTGATGAAATGCAGTAAATATATGTAGGTATTATGTTCAACATTTAACATGTGAAGGATCGGACAATTTATTCAAGAGTTAATTAACGCGGAACAAACAGACAAACTAAATACAAAAATCGTCGAGTTAAAACTTTGAACTCACTTCGTTCATTCCGACATTGCATTCTGTTGGTTTCTGTCAGGTAAGTATTTAAAGTTATGCAATTCCACTGCCTCCTCCTTCTCATCAGTACCTACCTACCTATGTGCTCTCAAAAAACGATAAGGAATGATTGCTTGGTCCAAATTTAGTTATGGAAGCCAGGGTGAATGACATTAAGCCCAGTGCTCAGTGTTTTTGACCGAAACTGTTTTCAGTAAGTATCTAGGCATGTGTATATTAGCCATAGGTATTCCAAATGCATTGCTATAGCGATCAGCTTAGACGATGCCTTTCATTACCAGGAGATCTACCTTTGTTTTCGAATGGGGTTAAGCATAGAAAAGCTCCCTAGCTATAGGCTGTAGGTGCTGTATCCTGCTATCTACGGTACGGTATCCAGTAGATATGGTCGCCTTACTCTGATAATTCCATAGCCATAGTCCCCAGGTCTACCGTGACGTTTTTCATGAATCAGCTCTTGCGCAGATCCACGATATTTTACTTGTTTCTAATTCAGCCTGGAGCTGATTGAGATTGAGCTACGATCAGCTCTTAGTACTCTTAGGCATAGACCAGAGTCGAAGAATTCTTTCTGTTTGACTACATTATCCTTCTTGAACGTGGTCAGGATAGCGCCGTTCTGGTCCTGCAGGAGTTTATACCTTTCTTCAGCGATTTTCTTACAGATCATAGACCTAGGTCTGTCAGAGCGTCCTAACAACGGTCTTATAGAGACCTGCCACATACGTTAATACGGTCTGAGCCTGAGTGGCGGTCATAGTATATAGGTAGGTATATAGATTTCATAAGGTTCTGGAAACGCAGGAAAACTGTTGTTATGTTCAATTGGAGCCACTTGGATAGAAAGGGCACTAGAAAATTATCATCGAAGAAAAGGTCGATAGAAAATTCCATCACAACAGTTAACCTGAACTACGTTTTATGTAAACTAAATCGCGGGACAAGTTCATTACCAAATCTACCGGACTAGACAGTAGCACGGCTGGTAGTTTTAGAAACAGTCAGGGTTGCTCAGTGTACTGCCACGTCTTAACTAAAAAGCCAAGTAGTAGTCCGATTTAACAAACACTAATTATTCGTAGTGTGAACATTTTCCTAGAAAAATTGTGATTTTGCCAATCTTTTTCTTTGATTTCTGTAAGTGCGTTGGTTTTGTGAAGTGATTTAGTTTGTTTCGTTTTGGCGAAAAGTTCGAATATAGATTTTGTAAACTTTCCGTCGGTTATCTTCTTTCTGGTCCTTAATTAAGGTAAGTCCGAATACTTATTATGTACATTTGGTATTTGATTTGAGTACGCTCAAGAAATATTTTATCTATAAAATTTTAACAAAAAGATAAATAGGCAGGTACATAGTGGAGATTTCTGTTTCAACATGAGTTTGTTCCAAGGGTGGACTCTTTTTGGACATTTAGTATTGATCTGAAAAACCTGCATTCTGCAGTCTAGGTGTGAATAGGCAGACTTATTTGTATAGCCCTCAACAAATTCAAATTGCGTAAGACTGTGCAGTCAAATTGCAATGTCAACAGGCAGATTTTTTTTTTTTTTTTTTTTTTTAAGGGGTTACATAGATTACACATTCACACGACATTCAACGATAACTTTCGAACGCTTTATAGGTACCTACTTATATGATTTTGATGAAGCCCGGGCGGGAATCGAACCTGCGGCCTAGCGCTTACAAGGCAGACGCACTACCAACTAAGCTAACTAAGATGGCACAGGCAGATTAATGTATCCTTCAACCTAAAACTACAGCAGTCTTATAAAAAGACTCGCACTTCGTGCTCGGGAGGGGGACTTCAGCCCCCCTCCACCCCCTGGGGGCTTCGCGTGTTTGCTACGCGGAGTTGCGTATACGGTCGCGCTGCGCGCTCCCGGGGGCTTCGCGGGTTTGTGCATGGGGTCGCGCTGCGCGCTCCCGGGGCTTCGCGCTCCCTTGTTTATAAAAAGACTCGCACGTCGTGCTCGGGAGCCTCCACCCCCCGGGGGCTTCGCGTGTTCGCTACGCGGAGTTGCGTATACGGTTGCGCTGCGCGCTCCCGGGGGCTTCGCGGGGTTGTGCATGGGGTCGCGCTGCGCGCTCCCGGGGATTCGCGGGGTTGTGCATGTGGTCGCGCTTCGCGCTCCCTTGTTTATAAAAAGACTCGCACGTCGTGCTCGGGAGGGGGGCTTCGCGTGTTCGCTACGCGAAGTTGCGTATACGGTCGCGCTGCGCGCTCCCGGGGGCTTCGCGGGGTTGTGCATGGGGTCGCGCTTCGCGCTCTCTTTTGGCTTTGCCCCTGAAAACTAATATCGTCCCTGAGTCTTGTCTCGAAGAAACGAAAACGAAAAGAAAACGAAAACAACTAGAAGCGGGAGAAAATATTAAACGCAGGTTTGCTGGCCTCAAACTGTGTTTCCTGTGTATTTCTTAAGGGGAACTAAAAAACGTCAATATCTCGGGAACGGTTTGGAAATTCGGGATTTTTCCCGGTATGTACAAAAAATATGGAATCCAATGGTGAAAACCGCATCTTCCCAGCTCATCTAGAAGTGGGTTAGAATTAGTATGAGTGAGTGAGTGAGTGAGTCAGTTACACAAGGGGCTGTATACAAGTACTCGCACTTCGTGCTCGGGAGGGGGGCTTCGCCCCCCTCCACCCCCCGGGGGCTTCGCGTGTTCGCTACGCGGGGTTGCGTATACGGTCGCGCTGCGCGCTCCCGGGGCTTCGCGGGGTTGTGCATGTGTTCGCGCTTCGCGCTCCCTTGTTTACGGTCGCGCTGCGCGCTCCCGGGGGCTTCGCGGGGTTGTGCATGGGGTCGCGCTGCGCGCTCCCGGGGGCTTCGCGGGGTTGTGCATGGGGTCGCGCTGCGCGCTCCCGGGGGCTTCGCGGGGTTGTGCATGGGGTCGCGCTGCGCGCTCCCGGGGGCTTCGCGGGGTTGTGCATGGGTACATAGATACAACACACTCAAGGGGGAGCTAGACGATCAAATAATTAAGTTTGCCAAACCATCACACTTCGAAAAAAATTGTGACAAAGTGAGAAAGCCATCAAAATTAAAAAGTTTGTCAATCCTTAAAATTTACTCCACATTATGATCAATTTTATTTCCGAATTGATGGGCAATCATTTCGAACAATGCGGTCCACCACGTCGTTACAGCTCGAACAATATGAAAACCGCATCTTCCTAGCCCATCTAGCAGTGGGTTAGAATTAGTATGAGTGAGTGAGTCAGTGAGTGAGTGAGTCAGTCAGTCAGTTACACAAGGGGCTGTATATATTTAGGATTAGGACTAGTGGATTCTGCAGTCTTTTCGACAATTTGCAATGTGCTACAATTTTCAGTCTAGATGTGAAAGGAGCCTTAATCATATTCCCTGAGATTTTCTTTTCTTTTTAAAGAGTTAACATTTTGTAAGTAGGTAGGTACTACCACTAAACGTTAGGATCGAAATAAACTCGATGTTGGAAGTTTTTTCACCGTTTGTCAAAGGTGATGATGATGCGGCGGATTCATAGATACATACAACATTATTATTATGTTAAGGCGGTCTCTTCCTGATCCCTTATATATATGCCGCGTCTATTTTAGTTTCGGACTATTGCACACTCAACATAATTATACATAGATACAACATACTCAAGGGGGAGCTAGACGATCAAATAATTAAGTTTGCCAAACCATCACACTTCGAAAAAAATTCTGACAAAGTGAGAAAGCCATCAAAATTAAAAAGTTTGTCAATCCTTAAAATTCACTCCACATTATGATCAATTTTATTTCCGAATTGATGGGCAATCATTTCGAACAATGCGGTCCACCACGTCGTTACAGCTCGAACAATCGGAAATGTGATATCAAGCTTAGCGCCGATAGGACATTCAACATTTAATGCACCAGTTCCAGACAGATCACTGAAGATAAGCAACGTTGAGCGTGTCCCATACCCGTCTCGTCCGCAAGGCTGACTGTAGGCCAGGCGTTGTCCCCTTACGTTGTTGGTGTCGGTTGCGTTCATCCTTGCCGCTCAGTGTCACTAGGAGTCGGCAGTCGGCACTTTTTCTTTAAAAAAAAAAAGATGAGTGTTTCACCGCCGTTTTTATTCCGTAGCAATGAAACAATTGCTACATTGGACGCTTGTGGTCTGTGTCGTAGCATGCCCATCCCGTAGTATGCCTCTCATCAGATGGGCGAGAAGAGGATGAGTGTTTCACCGCCGTTTTTATTCCGTAGCAATGAAACAATTGCTACATTGGACGCTTGTAGTCTGTGTCGTAGCATGCCCATCCCGTAGTATGCCTCTCATCAGATGGGCGAGAAGAGACACAATACTAGTAAGCTGCTCAATTTTGACCCCTGTACAACTCCCGAAGGAGGGGTGAAAGAACTTGACTTTTGATTTTCGTACAGAACGGTGTTTTTTCTGTTACCTGCCTCGGTGGTGTAGTGGTCAAGACGCTCGCCTGGTAATCACGAGGGCGTGGGTGCGATCCCAGCCGAGGTATGGAATTTTATCCTCATTTATTTGAGAATTTGACCACATAATAATGGAGCTCTAAGGGTTAGGTGGTAGAGAACGCCTAAGGCGTTAACCTCGCCTAGTGGTTGCCTTCCACTCGAGAGTCTATTATTATTATTATTAAATATAAGTTTTACCAGGGGAGATGAAAATCCTGCCTTTTCGAGTTTTTGTCTAATAGCTAAATGATGTAAGGAATCAAAACATTTCATGGCATCGCAATATAGGACATCTACCTGATCTTTGGATGACAATGCTTTAGCACTAAATGATGTAAGGAATCAAAACATTTCATGGCATCGCAATATAGGACATCTACCTGATCTTTGGATGACAATGCTTTAGCAGTATAGTCGCAAAACTCTGTAAGGTTTGTTAGAGTAGATTTTCTGCTAACAAAACCATGTTGATGTGGTGAGATTGAAGAGAATACAAAGTTTGCTATTTTATTATATAAAGCACCAAGTAAGACCAAAAGACTGAACAATGGTTTGTCGCAGGGGTCAGTTCTCTCTCCGTTGCTGTACAATCTCTACACCCATGATGTCCCACAGTCACTGTCCAGGAAATTCATGTATGCAGACGACATGGCATATGCAGTTCAAGGTAGCAGCTGGCAAGACATTGAATAAGAGTTATCCCGTGAAGTGTGAGAGTTATACCGTGAATAATCAAAACTAAACCAAACAGGTAACCTCGCCTAGTGGTTGCCTTCCACTCAAGAGTCTATTATTATTATTATTATTAATAATCATGTGAAGTTTATGTATGACAGTAATACTGATGTTGGAAGTAACCTGGAACCTCCAAGTCATCTTGATGAAGGCACATACCCTCTCGGTACAGATTCTCCTGAGAAGCTACCGAGACAACTTTATCAAGATGAAGACCTTATAACCGGATCCTTGGACAACTAAAAAAAAAAAAAAAAAAAAAAAAAAAAAGAATTTTTGGGATTTTGGGCAAGATGTTTTAGGCACTCCGGATGCTATCTGCTCATTGGTAACTTCAATATCTGTCCTATACTTCCCGTCTTGTAACTGAAACAAAAATGAAGACCTTACAACCGGATCCTTGGACAACTAAAAAAAAGAGCATGTTTGGTAGTTTTGGCCAGATGATTTGTTACAATAAATGTTCAGTCTGAAATCTTGAAATCCGTGTCTTCCATACTAAACAGTAATATAACCTGCAAGTAAGTAACATGTCATATTTGTTACCAGCACCGTATAGCTTTATAATTACCTAGATGTGTATGACCTCAACTGAACTGAAGAGGTTCAAGTCATATTAAAAAATTGGAACAATAGGAATTTATTGAATTTACCTGTATTCATACATATCACCTATCTACATATGACTGGAGTATCCTAAATTATTTATTAGTCACTAGAGGTAGGTACTTTTTGACCTTTGACTTGACGATTAAAAGTGTGTGTGCATAATTATGACGTCTGATTCTTTCCTTGTTTTGAATATCATTAACTTTGACTATAGTTTCCCAATACACCTGAAAATACATACACACATAACAATGAATAATAATTCTTATTAAATAGAAATAGGTAAAATGTTTGACAGGATGAAAGGCCTTGAGAAAAGTTAAAACTATGGGAAAAGGTGAAAGGTTGGATAACATCATTTTCTCATACCTATCTACTTGCATACATATTTTCCAACGGAGATAGATAGGATCTTCTAAGGAGTCACAGCAACATCAATACTTCAACTGGAAGTCGTCAAGGCCTGAAAATGAGTAAATTTCCATGTAGGTAGGTAGGGAATGTGACGTGTATGATGGGTTCGTACTCATTTCCGGAACAGTCCGTTCCACACCTACCGAGTGATTACCTGCCCTAAGTCGTATCGCCCCTCCACCTTTACGTCGTAAGCAAGCTTTGGTCAAAATGTATGACAAGATCCAAGCCAATCAACAGATTCCTCTTCATGATGATCTCCTTGAAATACCTCACACAAGACTCTCTTCAAGAAAACCCCCGTTGTCATTGGGTAAACATCTACGTGACAGAAATTTCAATATGGATGCTGAATGGAAGGATGCGTGGATACAAAGCCAGCACCAGTCTTCCTTATTTGAATTCGCGGGTTTCAATTTCCCGCGAAAAGAGTCCTCTCTTCCAAGGAAAGCACTATGCAACCTTAACAGACTCCGTACACATCATGGACGCTGCAACTCATGTCTATTCAAATGGGGGCTGACTGACGACGAAAGCTGCGAGTGTGGGCACCCTAAACAAACTACTGACCATATCCTATATGACTGTCCATCTTTGTCATTTAAGGGAAATATTGAGGATATCAAAACACTTAGTTCAGAAGCTGTTGATGGGTTCGTGAACTGCTGAAACTGATGATTTTGAACGATAATTACTAAACAATTTATTTAATATCTACGTTCCATGGTATTCTTTTAACATATCTGTCTAATTTTATCAAAGTCGCACTAGCCGTTCAAAAGTTATTGTGAAACAGACGAGTTGATTCAAAACAAATTCAAACTCGAGTTGAAAACCGAGACCGTTTCGCATTGGTTGAATCAACTGAGTGTCCCATGCGTATTTCTCCTGCAGGTTTCCAGCATGGGTCCGGCACCGAATTCCCCTGCTCCGGCAAAGTTGACTAGCAAGGAGTTGGCACTCAAGGCGGGTCGTCGCCTTGCGCGCCCGGCACCAGGTGATGAGATCTGCATCACAGGTATCGCCGGCGTGTTCCCTGACTCGACTGATGTGCGGGACTTTGGCGAGAAGCTCAACAACAAGGTGGATCTCATATCTGATGATGATAGAAGATGGAAACTCGGTAAGGGTATACCATTATGTGAGCATACAGCGGAGGGTAAAGCCAGTGTCGCTTCACCAGCCAAATAAATACATACATATAACCTAGGTAATGTTAACCAAGCTCCTGTCCTGAAAGGAAATTCTTATTTTGCAGAAAAAAATGTCTAATCGACTTGAAGTGTGAAATTCTTCCTGGGACAGTGCTGACCTGTAGTATTATGAACGGCTTTTTAAAAAATTCAAGAGTTTTTTCTGGTGTAAATGAGTAACTCATAAGAAGTTGAAGACAATAACAATATCCTATCTTCTAGAACATCCCGAGATCCCACAGAGAACTGGTAAGCTGTATGAAGTGAACAAGTTTGACGCAGCCTTCTTTGGAGTTCATTTCAAGCAAGCTCATACCATGGATCCTATGTGTCGGATAATATTGGAGAAAACATATGAAGCTGTGATAGACGCAGGTGAGTTGAGGCCATGTCCTTCTAGCTCGGACAATAGACATATTATAAATAGGTTCCAAGAGAATGGACTTGACTCTTTTTTTAGAACTGAGGTCTTCTTACCCTAATTTCGAACTTTTGATCTCCAGATTTCTGCCTTACATATCCACGTACTGAACGGTTTCTCCTTTTCAATCAAACAAGCCTCAAGAGATGACGGAACCGACTACGGTTTCTGATTTTCTCTTATTTTCAGGAATAAATCCGAAAAGTCTGCGCGGATCTAAGACAGGAGTATTTATCGGAGCGTGTTTCTCGGAATCTGAGAAGACCGACGGAACCGACTACGGTTTCTGATTTTCTCTTCTTATTTTCAGGAATAAATCCGAAAAGTCTGCGCGGATCTAAGACAGGAGTATTTATCGGAGCGTGTTTCTCGGAATCTGAGAAGACCTGGTTCTATGAGAAACTTCAGATCAATGGGTTTGGAATTACCGGGTGTTCACGTGCTATGTTGGCCAACAGGGTATCCTACTGGTTAGGTGTTAATGGTAAGTCTTATATCTACCTACTATTTTACTTAGGTTATTTATGAAAATGGATACTTACGAGTTGTATACCGCTTAACGTGCGAATGCGGTAGCACATAATATGTGCTACCGCATTCGCATATATTATGTGGGTATGACGCAAAGAAGTCTGAGAACTAGACTTAGCGAACACAAAGCTTCAGCGCGTAACAACAAACCTGAAAAGTCTAACTTCGCGAAACACGTACTAGAAACAGGGCATAATATGAACGCAGCGAAACAGGAAATACTCTGATGCGGAAAGAACTTTAGAGAAATCCAAATTTGTTAGTCAATTAGGTGACATGGTATTATGACAAAACCTTCATATAGCGGTCATGTTTATTCTTACCCTATAATATCATGAAATGAACCCATTCCATCCCTCAGGTCCAAGTTACACAGTGGACTCTGCTTGTTCATCCAGTCTGTATGCTCTGGAGCATGCGTACAAATCAATACGTGACGGCCATTGCAACGCGGCCTTCGTAGGTGGTTGTAATTTGTGTCTACATCCATATGTGTCCCTACAGTTCGCCAGACTAGGAGTATTGTCACCGGATGGCCGCTGCAAGTCGTTCGATGAAGCGGGTAAGAATTTACTTTCGACCGTTGCTTCAAAGGATTAGTAATTTGCTACTTTGCTTTTTTTTACTGTACCTATATACCTACTGATGTATGTTAACAACCCAATGTGTTGAAACATGAAATAAACTTTGATACAATAAATGATACAATAATTAGGGTTAAAGTCACTTGGTCTTTCACTTTTAAGGTTAAAGCTGGTGCTTTTTAATTTATTTGATCCCACGACACGACATTTGGAGACTAGAAATACATAATATATTTACACATATGTATGTACCTACATATTATAAAGAAGCAAAACATCAATAATTAATATTAATCAATGATTGGTTCGCAGCTAACGGCTATTGTCGCTCAGAGGCTGTGTGCATTATGTACCTCCAGAAATCCAAGGATGCGAAACGTGTCTACGCCAGAGTAGTTCACGCTAAGACCAACTGCGACGGTTACAAGGAACAAGGTATCACCTATCCGTCTGGAGCACTACAGCAGAGATTACTGGAGGACTTCTATTCCGAGTGCGAGGTGGATCCTAAGAATTTAGCTTGGATTGAAGCTCATGGCACTGGCACCAAGGTACGGTAGAAAAGAAACTGAACAAACCATGTGATTTCTGAGTTTTAACTCGATGATTTTTCTTGTTTTTCAGTTTGTCTCACTATACCTCGCACTTTCGTAGAACGGTTTCCATTTTTATGAAATTTGGCAAAAAAGTTCAAAGAAGATTTTCCTTTTAGATTGAAGTTGGCAAACTTGTTAAATAAACACCTAAAGAACATTAATTTCTACAGTTCATAGAACTACTAGTCTACTATGTAGTTATTTCATTCCCCAGGTGGGTGACCCCGAGGAGGTTCAGGCCCTAGAGAATGTGTTTTGTCCTGGCCGCACTACCCCCCTCCTCATCGGATCTGTCAAGTCTAACATTGGCCACTCTGAGCCTGCATCCGGTGTGTGCTCAGTAACCAAAGTCATCCTGGCCATGGAGAATGGCATCATTCCGCCCAACATCAACTTCAAATCACCTCGCAAGGACATACCCTCCTTCCACAACGGCAAAATTCAGGTACAGTGTGTTCATACTGTTCATGTAACAAAATTTAATTTATTTGTGGCGAAAGAAAAGGCTCTTCACTAAATTTAATTTATCTGTGGTGAAACAAAAGACTTTTCGCATTTTTTCTGTTTATTATCCTCAATCAAAGGTCTGTAGTGTCTCTTAAAAGCATCATACTGTTTATGTAACAAAATTTAATTTATTTGTGGCGAAAGAAAAGGCTCTTCACTAAATTTAATTTATTTGTGGTGAAACAAAAGACTTTTCGCATTTTTTCTGTTTATTATCCTCAATCAAAGGTCTGTAGTGTCTCCATAGGCGGTTCTTGCCTAAATTTTTGGGGGGGCTTGATTTTGAAGGTACACCTTCAAAATTTTGATTTAGCTTTATGTAAAAACGCCGAGGCCAAAATTTTGATTTTCCTTTCTACCTTCTTTTTGATTTATATTGTATGTATCTCTTTCTGCCGGGAATTTTCGCCGAGGCCAAAATTTTGATTTTCCTTTCTACCTTCTTTTTGATTTATATTGTATGTATCTCTTTCTGCCGGGAATTCTTTGCCATCAACTCTAAACAGCATCCACTATAATGATATAGGTATGAAAGAAAGTTAACTTCACTGATAACGATTCTTTTTATATGGACCCTAGGTTATTTCCCGCTAGTCCTTCTTCTTCTTCTTCGTCATATCACTCACTTTCTTCTTCTCCTGGTTCTTACCATTCTATTTCTGATCATTCTTCCCCTACCTCTTATTCTTCGTCATATCACTCACTTTCTTCTTCTCCTGGTTCTTACCATTCTATTTCTGATCATTCTTCCCCTACCTCGTCATATCACTCACTTTCTTCTTCTCCTGGTTCTTACCATTCTATTTCTGATCATTCTTCCCCTACCTCTTATGCTGATTTGAATCAATATGTTTCAACTGCTGTCTCCACATTCGACCGTCTTCGTAATGTTCTTGATTATTTCCGGAAACAGTTTAAATGTGTCCACGTCTCTGGTAGCACATCATCCGACTTTCATTGAGTCTTTCTCGAACTTGTCAGTGGGAGCTGTGCTGGTGTCGGAGACATTCCTTAAACCCTCTATTCCATCGGGTACAATCTAATAAGAAATGACAGACTGTACAAAGGATCTGGAGGTGTTGCAATTTATCTTCGAGTTGACTTTCCATACAATACTATTGCCAAGTCTGATGGCAATGTCGAAGGTAGCATGGAGTATTTGGTATTAGAGGTTGTTGTCAATCATTTTTTTAAATAAAGAGTCTGAACAAATGTCTATGTTATGTGGCGACTTAGATATAATATTGCATAAATCCATAGCTCAATTAAGCGGAGACGTCTTTGATGTATTTGTTTTATATGTTTTAAGGGCAAAAAGATCTTGGTTTCTAGTGCTTTTTTTATTGACTCTGAATGTAAGTTGTTCTAATAATTCTGAACATTGAATTTGACCCTGTAATAGTTTAACAACAAACAATATAATCAAAGATGTCTCTGCGATGTTGCAACGTATTCATTTCATATTTACTCAATATTGCTTTATAGTTAGGTATGATTATCCTCAACATGCTGGTCTTTGTAACCTAGGGATCTTAGAAACTTATTCTGAATTTTCTCAATTTGTTCGATGTGAGTTGAGTAACTAGGAGACCAAACTGTTGAGGCATACTCTAGACAAGATCTAACTAGAGAACAAAACAGTGTTTTAAAGGTTTTAGGGGAGTTAAAGTTTCTGGTGTTTCTTAAAATAAAGCCGAGGTTTCTATAGCCTTTGTTAACAATGGTTTCACGGTAAATTGAGAATTTCAAATCTTGATCAAGGATAACGCCTAAATCTTAAACTTTATTTGTTGTTGTAGCGGCTTTAGCTTTCGCCGAATGGCGATAGCAGAATAAAGAAAAGATGTCTTTTTGTATCTGCTATACACCGGGGTGATGGTCTCTAGCTCTAGCCATGTTAAATTGGCTGGCTCGTCCTGAACCGCAGTCAACCATCGTGAGGACTTGTACTTGGTCTTTAAAAGCAGAGAGAACCCTTTGAGGAACTGCCAGCTTGCTAGGCTGGTTAGGGTTAGCTGTTCTCCTCCCTGTTTATAGTCCCACAGCCAGACCACACGAGTGCCCATCCCCCAGCTAAAGTAATTGTGTTGTTCATTTCAGCTGGAAAGTCGACCTCTGGACGCCGAGTATGTACGTCTTTTCCATGAGATCCACAGTGATGATATTGCAGGTCACATGTATAGAGGCTATACCATTCTGTCAGCCAATAGCGACAAGAAAATCCGGAGCTCAACCGTGAGTAAAAAATATTAAGATGGAATAGGTACAGTGTGGTCACTTGAATTTTATCAATCATCTTTTTGAAGTCTGAAACTATTTACAAAGTGACATGCCTATGACTTATAATCCTTTGAACTAACAATTCCACAAAAAATTGATCTTTTTTGCTCTCGTCTCGGACCACCTGTTGTTTTCAGCAAGCGGAAGACCTAACCAAAAGGGATCAGATGTGCTTTTTGGCGGAATACCTTATGCTTCTGCCATTTTTATTGTCAAAATGAATGTGGTTGTGTCTCTACTATGTTTACAGCACTATCCTGGTGATACCCGGCCCTTATGGTTCGTATTCTCTGGCATGGGTTCACAATGGGATGGCATGGGCACTGAACTCATGGAGATTCCTATATTTGCCGCCACCATCGAGAAACTCCAAGCCGTGCTCAAGCCGAAAGGAGTCGATGTTAAACGAATCATCACCGACACTAACCCGAAAATGTTTGACAATATTTTGAACTCGTTCGTTGGAATCGCTGCCATTCAGGTAAAAATATCGTTCACCATAGTTGAATTATTTAAGAAGAAAAAGCCAAACAACCGGAGTCGCACGATTTACATAGGTCTCCTAGAGTGTGAGAAGTCTGTATCATATTCATAGGATTGGATTTCTAGGCGACATCGCGCTACTAAAAGTTGCGCGACTACGCTCCTAATAATATGTGGCAGGCCCAGGTTGCGTGATGCAGAAATCCTGTGGAAATAATTGAACTCTGATTTACTTCTCTTCATCTCTTCTTCTCAGATTGGTCTAGTAGACATACTCCGCGCTCTCAACATTACTCCTGACCACATCATTGGACACTCTGTAGGGGAGCTTGGTTGTGCATATGCTGATGGCTGCTTCACTGTGGAACAAACTATCCTGGCCGCTTACTACCGAGGCTTAGCCTCCGTAGAAACCGAATTCATCCGAGGAGCTATGGCCGCGGTCGGTAAGTTTACCAGAAAAAAAGGACCATCCATCATCCTACTTTCTTCTTCTTTGAGTGCCTATCCGTTCCAGATGTTGGCGATCATCATGGCTATTTATATTTTTATCTTGTTTGTGGCAATCCGGAAAAGTTCGGCTGATGATTTGTCGAATCAAATTCTGAGGTTAGCCAACCACGAGATTCTTCTTCTGCCGGGACCTCTCTTGCTATTTTACGGTGTTTACTAGCTCCTTCTTCATCCGTCGGAGTACTTCGATGTTGGTGACTTTTTGCGTCCACGGGATTTTCAGCATTCTCCTGTACAGCCATAGTTCAAACGCTTCAAGCTTTCTTGTGGTTTCTTTTGTTACTATCCAGCTTTCTACGCCATACAGGAGGACGGAGAAGACTTTGATTGTATGTAAATATGTAATAGGTACTATTCTTTCAATGTTTAATTTCGAAATTGTAGAAAAAAAGGTCAAAACATACCCAAAGAAAAATTTTGTAATTAAATTTTGGTTCCCGTAGGCCCTCTTTTTCTGAATATTTTCAACAGCTTACTACACAACTAATTGTAAGACATGTTTGTATACCTGTTCTTCATTTCCTCCGTGTCATCAGGCCTGGGCTACAAGGACCTCCGCTCCAGATGTCCCCCTGAGATTGAGGTCGCCTGTCACAACAGCCCTGATAGTTCTACCATATCCGGCCCTGAGGAAAATGTGAAGAAATTCGTGGCGGAACTTCAGGCAGACAATATATTCGCCAGAACTATCAATGTAGCCAACACTGAAAAACATGCCCCGCTCAAGCAATGTCGTGCCCAACGACCGCCAGCACCATGGCTGACTGATGACATTAGAGCCTGTATGAAAGCAAGAGATAGAGCGCATGTCAAATTTCGTAAGAATAAGAGGCCAGTTTCGTAAGAATAAATAAAAGCAAACTTGTCAAATTCAAATTTGTCGCCCTCACATTATTCTACTCTTATTAAATTTGGTCTCAGGTAATTCCAGAGCCCAAACCCAGGTCCACCAAGTGGCTCAGTACCTCCAACACCGAAGCTAATTGGACCACCCACCTCGCCAAGTACTCCTCAGCCGAATATCACACCAACAACCTACTCTCCCCTGTGCTGTTCGAGGAAACCTCACGCCACATTCAGAAGAACGCAATCACCCTAGAGATAGCACCACACGGACTACTCCAAGCTATACTCAGACGATCCTTACCCAAAACCGTCACTAATGTGTCACTCACGCAGAGGGAAAACGCCAACAGCGTCCTGTACCTGCTACAGGCGCTGGGAAAGTAAGTACTACTGTTGAACGAACGAAGTACATTTTAAGTTTTAAACTCAACGTTTGTTCATTTTTCATTTGTTCGGTTTTGTTCAATTTTAATTCAATTTATTTAAAAAATATTCAAAATCGCCTCAATCTTTATATTATAGTTTTTGGGTCTCATTGCATGTTTGAAAGACCTGTAAAGCTGTGTCCATTCCGCACATAGTCGGCGGCCTTCGAATATGTGTGAATACAGCTTAAGAGTTTACGGTCGACAGTTGCAAATAATTTTACTTCATTTTCAGACTGTACGAGTCAGGTGTACATCCTCATCTCGCCAACCTGTATCCCAAGATAGATTTCCCTGTGAGTCGTGGTACTCCCATGATATCACCCCTGGTGCGATGGGAACATAGTGAGGACTGGTAAGTCTGTACATTCTTAACTAGTGATATCTAAACTCCAAAGCAACCTCCACACGTACACACTATGATCGGAGGATGTCGACATCATCTGGCCATAGTGTGAAAGCTGCTTAGATAATACTCGTATCTCATTTTGGAGAAGAGCTTTGGGAGGATGTTTTCAAATTTTAATTCAAATATAATTTATTGTATTGTCATACATGTTCCATACAAATTAGGTAAATACATGAAACTCAAGTTTTTCTTTTACCTACTGTTCACTCGTTGGTTAGGTATGTGACCACATATCGTATGCAAGAGAAGCTCAAGTCTGGAGAGAGAACTGTAGTGGTGTCACTCAAAGATGATGAGATGGAGTTTGTCAGTGGTCACATGATAGATGGACGAAACCTATTCCCCGCCACAGGATACTTGGTAAGTATTAATATAGCTAGAGCCTAGCCTAGACTATACAAGTTACAGTCGTTGGAAAAGCCTGATGTGTAGGTCTATTGCCTGATCGAACATAGGTACATCCCCTCCGTTGTCTATTTTTCTCTCTTTCCGTATCGTGTTCGTAAGATAGGAATGGTAGAATAGAATGGAGGACCAAGAATAGAATAGAATAGTTTTTATTGTAAATAAAACCAAAAGGTATCTTACAAAGTCAATTCAACTTAATTCTAAATTAAACTTTAAACAAGAGGAGTGATGGAGTGTCATCGGCTGCAGTGGCAACGAGAGCAGGGTCCAAGTTACGAGGTGCCCCAAAACCAGCTGTACCTAAATGAGTACCAAACACCACCAGATCGTATTCTAATTATTTGTAATTATTCTGAGTAGGTAGGTGTAGGTGCCTGGGTGAGCATTGTGCAGTAGTACATGCAGAAATGCATTGTTCCCATTCATAATACCAATGCAATAATTAAGTATCTGGTTTTCCTTATGGTATATTCATAATACATGTCTACTGTAGGTACTGTGTATTAATGCTTGGGTACTGATGACGCTGGCTCTGGGTACATAATATATGTTTGACAAAGAATTTAGCTTGAAATAGCCAAGCACTCTCAATATCTACATAGGTACCTACTGTATTTGAGTTGGCTTTAGCTATTAGCTACGATTTTTTTTTTATTTTTTTTTTTACATGATTGATGTCTTGGTATTTCATAGCAATGAAATAAAGCCTGTTCATTGGACCTGTGTGGTCTGTGTTGTAGCACAAGCCATGACAAATGGTTTTAGACTCTTCTCATTCATGACAAAATATTCCTGTCTCGGTTTGTGACAGCAGGCAATGGGTATTTGCCATTGGAGAGGCAGTGGTTCAAATTACCACTCACATACTTATGAAAAAGCCCATTTTCAAATTGAACATTTTATTATTATTATTATAATATGGAGGTAGGGAGAAAGGTCATAGTCAAGTTGAAAACAATTCAATACACCTTGAAGTGTGACATTATTTGGACACTTTATCTCAAAATGATTTTGAGAAGATGAGATCTCTGTTGTTGTACCTATTCATTTTGACTGTAAGCCTAGAACATTCTGTCCTATTCTATTTATGTCCAATTGTACATCATTACTGTCATTGAGCAATCAATTTCCTTTTCATATGTTGAAAAAGACACCTACGTCTAATGTGATACAGTCAAGTCGAACTTGTCTAATTGGGACCCGTCTAAATGGGAAACCTGGATAAACAGGGGGGGGGGAAATATGCCATTCCCTTAAATTCCCAATCAGACAGATTTGACTGTATTCGAGAGTCTATTTGTGTCCCATTTCACATCATTACAACTAACACAATCAATCTTTGTATGTTTCAGGCGACAGTTTGCAATGTGAGTGAGGTACCCTAACAATGTTGTCATGGCAACGCGAGATGACGTGTCCTCTTCTAGTTCGGAAGTCAAGAGAGACACGGATGTCCACATTGGCACCCTACTTAAGGAGGCGCCACGGAAAGGCCTCGTCCAGCTTAAGAACTCGTTCCGGTCTCTGTCAGCCTCGCCCAAGAGACTTGCGTCCACCGCGCTCGACAGAGGTCAGTGAGAAATTGTTTTGCTTTTGTAAAGCATGTTTTTGACATGATAGATATAGGTACTGATAAAAGGAAAAATGAGAAATGGTCTTACTTTTGTGAAGCATGATTTTTGGGAAGATGAGTGTACATAGGTACTGATATGTTTTAGGCGACAGTTTGCAATGTGAGTGAGGTACCCTAACAATGTTGTCATGGCAACGCGAGATGACGTGTCCTCTTCTAGTTCGGAAGTCAAGAGAGACACGGATGTCCACATTGGCACCCTACTTAAGGAGGCGCCACGGAAAGGCCTCGTCCAGCTTAAGAACTCGTTCCGGTCTCTGTCAGCCTCGCCCAAGAGACTTGCGTCCACCGCGCTCGACAGAGGTCAGTGAGAAATTGTTTTGCTTTTGTAAAGCATGTTTTTGACATGATAGATATAGGTACTGATAAAAGGAAAAATGAGAAATGGTCTTACTTTTGTGAAGCATGATTTTTGGGAAGATGAGTGTACATAGGTACTGATAAAAGGAGGAAGGGATTTTAATTTTGTTAATTGTATTGTTCTACATCTGGTGTAAAACAGCACAAGTTCACATTCTGATCTTTGGTTTGATTAAAAGCTCCAACACAGAAGAATTGGCCATAATATTTGGGAGAGGTCCAAAAACCAAAAAACGAATTGTCCCCTTTCTTAAGGTGTCCACACAGAGCTGACCGGTCGTTAATCGATGTCGACAGAACCGTTCACACTGCCTCGACAACCTAAATTCACCTCGTTGATCGACGGCCGATTGATTATGTGCTCACATAGCTTTTTTCTGGTTGGGTTGCGGGGTGCTTGCGGGGGACCGCCAACCTGCGGGGAACCGCAGATTGACTACGGTTCAGGACGAGCCAATTCGGCCGATTGACTATGTGTTCACATAACTTTTTTTCTGGTTGGGTTGCGGGGTGCTTGCGGGGGACCGCCAACCTGCGGGGAACCGCAGATTGACTACGGTTCAGGACGAGCCAATTAAACATGGCTAGAGACCATCACCCCGGTGTATGGCAGATACAAAAAGATATCTTTTCTTTATCCTGCCATCACCATTCGGCGAAAGCTAAAGCCGCTACAACAACACATAACTTTTTTTCCTCGCCCACAGTGCTTTTATTTTCGAAAGAGTAAAATGTATGAAGTGGACGGAAAAAAGGAGTGAAA
Source organism: Diaphorina citri (assembly GCF_000475195.1). NCBI lineage: Eukaryota > Metazoa > Arthropoda > Insecta > Hemiptera > Psyllidae > Diaphorina > Diaphorina citri. The sequence continues at coordinate 102,185 of NW_007377841.1, forward strand.
GCATTGTGTTGTTCACCCCACCCCAGAATTCATTTGGAAGCTTTTTTTCTCGGAGGGGGGTGGGGAGAGGGTGAATTCAAAGAGGGTTGAGTCGGTACTTGGGGGTGGGGGTGTAATTGGAAACTTTGTACCTACGTAATAATATGACTATTGATTCTCTGGCACACTTCTACCGTAGAGTCTACATTATTACAATGATTTTCTTAGAATTTATTTGAAAAGAAAAATGTCCATCTGGTAGGTAACAAAAAACTGAAGTACCATAATATTATATTTTCTTCAGGCAAAAGTACAATGATCTGTCAATCTGCACTTATTTTATTTTTCGAGCATTAGTCAAACAGAGGATGTAGGTACAACATCATTACAGCTTTAAATTGCTCATATTAAAATTAGTTGATATCCACTGATTGCTTGGAGGGCTTAGGTACAACATCATTACAGCTTTAAATTGCTCATATTAAAATTAGTTGATATCCACTATCCACTGATTGCTTGGAGGGAGCCTGTTGTAACCTAATCAACCAGTGCTGTCACTCAGATTTCCTGCTTGCAAATGGACATAGACTTACCTTTTGATTTTTGTGATATTTTACAGATCTATGGGCACCAAAAAAGATGGGCAAGAGTGCCATTGCCACCAAACTACCATAGGCAACAGCCATCCCTTCTGGAGTTGCAGGGATTTTGGCTGTAGCATTTTTGACAGCCTCTGTAACATTTTCCTTTATAACTTCCTTGAAATCCTCCGCTATGTCCGCCATGGTGAATCAATAAAACTTTTGCGAACTATAAAAAGACTGGGCGGAAGAGACACAGAGATAGATAAAATGCCGCAAAATGAAGCGATCTTTCGACTTTCCCTCTTTCCTCTTTTCCAGTATCCAGCTTTCCGTTTCCAGTGAAGAGTGAAGAGAAGAGAGCAAAAGGTAGACGTGTTTACATGACGTCAAAAGTTGTTTACTTAAAAACAGGTGATTTTAAAATTTGAATTTTCAGTCTTTTCCAGTTTCTAGTGAAGAGAAGAGAGCAAAAGGTAGACGTGTTTACATGACGTCAAAAGTTGTTTACTTAAAAACAGGTGATTTTAAAATTTGAATTTTCACAGTCTACCAACGTTTCGTAAGTACCTGAAAATCGGCTCTATGTACCCTACATCCAGAAAATTTTGCTGCAAACGGTACTTGAAATTACTTTTCGTATTTTATCTGTCTTGAATCAAAAAATCCACCTCAAAAGCCACAAGGAGAATATATTTTATGATTCGAGAAAAGAAAACCCGCTGTTCGATTTTCTTCTTTCATGGTGGTACCCGATTTTGAAAAGATTTTTAGGGTGCACAACTTGATAATCCATAGCCATCTTCACATCCCTGATCTTTTGTTTTGATTTTTGAAAATTTATGTCCCTGAAGTTACAAACGTTGGTAGAAAAAAATCCAAAAATTATACAGGGTACGACAAAATCCCAAAAATTTCGTTGGTAGAACTGATCTTTTGTTTTGATTTTTGAAAATTTCAACTTTTGAACTTTGCTTTTTGGCTCGATTTTTTTGATTCAAAAGGTGTTCCGGATAGGTTTTTTCATTTTAAATTAATATTAATAAAGAATACCTAATTTCTAATCCTCCAGCTTGCATAAATTGTGGGGACCAGTTTTGTCTTCTGTTTGCACATCGGTATCTTGTCCCACACAAAGTGTATGATTTTTTTGATTCAAAAGGTGTTCCGGATAGGTTTTTTCATTTTAAATTAATATTAATAAAGAATACCTTATTTCTAATCCTCCAGCTTGCATAAATTGTGGGGACCAGTTTTGTCTTCTGTTTGCACATCGGTATCTTGTCCCACACAAAGTGTATGTTACATGATTGATGTCTTGGTATTTCATAGCAATGAAATAAAGCCTGTTCATTGGACCTGTGTGGTCTGTGTTGTAGCATGCCCATGCCATAGTATGCCTCTCATCAGATGGGCGAGAGGAGACATAGGAGGTGGTTCCCAATCTGCGTAATGGGTAGGCGCGATTGTTGTTGTTTTTTTTTTTTTTTCGCCGAGGTTGTTATCGGCGTTTCCTGTGTTTCGAAAACTGGATGAAGCTAGAAAAAAAGAAGGTAGGTCCAATATTATGCAAGGAACGAAAAAATCTATTTAAACACTCCTACGCACCTTACAATGTTTGACATTTTGATAACTTGACATTTAAAACACCTTTTGTACATTAAAGGAACAATGACATTTGCTCTGTACCTATACTGCCTCAAAAATGATATAAATAGACCTAAGCTCAGGTACCACCTACAATATGTATAAGTATTACCTTCTGGCTGAGACTGTTATGTTTAAAACTTGGTACAATATAAGGCAAATGGATTAAAAAACCTGATTGGTTCTTTTTGAAAGCAACCTGTGTGGCTGGGTGGGTATCACACTCACTGCTTGCTCAATGGCAAATGGGTTAAAAAACCTGATTGGTTCTTTTTGAAAGCAACCTGTGTGGCTGGGTGGGTATCACACTCACTGCTTGCATTTTGCATTCCAAGGGTTTGATTCCCAGTTCTCACAGCTGGGTCAATTTTTTTTTTTGGGGGGGGGTCTCTGGTTGAATTTTAAAGTGCACTCAGTCTTGTAAGGGCAATTGAGTACAGTGGAACCTTGATATAACAAAGGAAAAGTCAATTTCCCTTCCCTTCAGAGCCAAAAACCTGATTATAGCAAAGGAAAAAGAATAGATACATCAAAGTAATTTGGGGTACGAGCCTGAGAAAATTACCTCAGTGTAATGAATTTTTTTTTTTTTTCAAATCATTTGGATGTTTTACTTATGTATGATGTTGGTTTTGTTTTGGGTTTCAGCAAATGGCGTGGGAAACTGTGAGTCTGATGCGAGGAGAACTTTACACCGAAGTTCCAGTCGTGTTTGAAAACATCAAGTTCATGCGAGCAACCAATGTGCCCAAAGAAGGTAGCTAAGACAATAATTAGGTTGTCAGGTACATGTGTCAATACTTACATATTGGAGAGCATTGTCAGCTCCCATGGCGTAGTGGTCACTGCGCTCGCCTTGCACGCGGGAGACCCGGGTTCGATTCCCGGCGGGGTCAAGAAATTTTCAGTATAGTGAAGTGATCTTAAATGCAAGTAGTCAGCTCCCATGGCATAGTGGTCACTGCGCTTGCCTTGCACGCGGGAGACCCGGGTTCGATTCCCGGCGGGGTCAAGAAATTTGTATCATGCAAAGGATTGATTCCATGACTGGCCGTTACGGGGCCCACTCAGCCTCGTGAGGAAAATGAGTAGCTATGTAATATAAATGCGCATAGCGACCGGTGCCAGCATGGTAGGTAATTGGGAGCTGGATTATTGCGATATATGTATTTGGAAAAATCCTACAATGCTGCAGTGAGCACCAAAGTTGTGATATAGTAACACAAAGAAAGACATTTATTTATTATTATATTGGAGAGCATCTAAGTCATTGGACGAACAAAGTTCATTTCAAGTTTTTCCTTTTGTTTGTCTGTCTGTTTCAAGAACCCTTTGTCCGATTTAGATGAAATTTGGAAAACACGTGAAACACATAAAGAACATTTTTACTATTTACAATTTGATATCTATCGCGTTGGTTTTGGTCTGGTTCCCCTCAGGATCTGTCGAGTTCATAGTGATGGTACAGAAAGGCAGTGGTAACTTCGAGATTGTAGAAGGTGGAGCAGCCATTGTGACGGGCAAGGTGTACATCCCGGCCGATGTTAAAACCGAGATGGTTCGAATACCGGACCAGTACAAAATCCCACGCACGGAGGGCGAGGCTATTGAGCTACAATCGAGAGATATTTACAAGGAGTTGAGACTCAGAGGATATCACTACAAGGGTCTGTTCCGGTCTCTCAACGTAGCTGATGGCGCTGGTAAGTAATGGCCTCCTTGTGGTCACATTCGAGACAGTTATAAGTTTACAATAGAAACAATCAAACAGAAGTGTTCAATACACGAACTAACATCGAAGAAGATTAATTATTAATTCTTTATGCAACCGGTTGTCACTCCATCACACACAACAGGAAGATTATTGATTCTTTATGCAACCGGTTGTCACTCCATCACACACAACAGGAAGATTATTGGTTCTTTATGCAACCGGTTGTCACTCCATGACAAACAACAGGAAGATTATTGGTTCTTTATGCAACCGGTTGTCACTCCATCACACACAACAGGAAGATTATTGTATCCATTTCTATATATAACTTAAGTAAAAAAGTAGGAAGATTATTGATTCTTTATGCAACCGGTTGTCACTCCATCACACACAACAGCTATCACCTGAACGTAATGTATTCTATTTTCTAGTCTATTAAGTATCGCCAACATTCATGGACAACATTAACCTGTTCTTCTCTTTTCGGGTCCAGGAACTCAAGGTAAGATTAGATGGCACAACAACTGGGTGGCTTTCATGGACAACATGTTGCAGCTCCAGATCCTGCAATATGATACACGTGGTCTATTCGTACCCACTTCTATACAGAAACTAGTGATTAATGTGAGTGACCATGTGAACTTGCTATCAACCCTGGACGAGGAAACCCCAGAGTATCCTGTGTTTGTATACAAAGAGGTAAGAATCAAAATTCCAACTTTATGATAGTCTACTCTGTTTGTTTCAACAAATGGCTTTGGTCTCGCTGGAGGACGTAAAACTGAGACAAAACCAGCCCTGTCAAGCCACAGACAATAACACTGGCTCTTTTGAGGGTACCTGAATGGGACTATGGTCAAGTCCGTCTCAGGAAGTAGGGTACAATTATGGACTCACAGCTTTTCTCCGGAATAAACCTGATTGTGCGGACTTTCTAGAGCTGCTGCAGGTAAATTTTAGAGAAACTGAAGAGGATCCCTCATTAGACCCCAGAGCGAGCTCTCTGGCATAGATGGCACCTCTTGATATCCTCTCAATGGAATAATATATGGACTCACAGCTTTTCTCCGGAATAAACCTGATTGTGCGGACTTTCTAGAGCTGCTGCAGGTAAATTTTAGAGAAACTGAAGAGGTTGAAATATACCAATGAGGGTGCATCGAGGTTCCATCAAGGCCCGGGGATAGCAGCTTAACTCCAAACACAAAAAGCCCACTCCGAGGCTTAGGTGTAGGGGCGAACAGCAGCTTAACTCCAAACACAAAAAGCCCACTCCGAGGCTTAGGTGTAGGGGCGAACGGCTCTAAAGCATGGGTTAAGCTGCTAGGAATCTACGAATCTTCAACAAATGGCGCCAATGCACTATTCTCTTTTAAAAAGGGACATTTTCTAATTGAAATTCTCCGTTAGGCAGTTGGGAGCTCCGTGTAGAGTCCTTTTCTGAGTGATTCTAAATGGAAAATGGATCTAGGTACCTAAATCCATAAGAAATAATTTCTTTCTCAGGTTGAAGTGATCAAATCTGGTGGCGTAGAGATCCGAGGATTGAAGGCGAGTGCAATCCCTAGGAAGAAGCCATTGGGAGAACCTGTGCTTGAGAAATACAAGTTCATACAGAACGAGGGATTAAAGGTAAGCTGTTTTATAGAGATTTCCAGAAGGTACCTAACAAATTCAGAAAAAACTCATAATCTGTTCACCAATAAAAGGTGGGTAGGGTTTTATAAAACAGCTGGAGTGACCGAGTTTAAAGATGTACATAATATAAATCTAATACATGGCAATGTTATCTTGTTGCTTATTACCTATGTACGTGTTACCTCAGACCTCAGAGCGGATGGTAGATTAAAATCCGATTTACTGTTGTGCTACTTCCTCATTTTCAGGATCTGGATTTGGCAGAAACTGTTCGCGTATGCTCGCACATCGCTTTCGAGAATGTTCCCAACATCAAGGTGAAAACTCTAGAGCTTGTGGATACTGCAACTCCCAAGGATACAGAACTCCTGTCACCTATTTTTTCTAACTTGCTAGGTAAATCATCGAATGAAGAGAGTTTAAAATCGACAGTCTTTCCTTTAGTTTATCCGTTTGAAATTTGGCAACCATGTTTGAACTACACTCATTGTGTTGTATGACGGGTGCAGTTCGATACAATCTGTCTGGCTGGGGGACTTTGAACAGGGAGTAGTCCAGCTTAGTCTGACTGGGGGACTTTAACAGGGAATAGACCAGCATGAAATTTAACTAGCTAAAAAATAGCAAAAGTTAAGTACGGATCTACTCGTAAAATTTCTGTAGCTAAAACCAAAAATGTCAGCCCAAAGCAATCATTCTAGCGAGGGCTGATTGAGAGGCTGACAAAAAAAGCGGACCTCGACTGAATACGGGAAAAGACGTGGAAGAAGACAATTTCTCTCATTGACTATGATCTACTCCTTACCATCAGGTGACCTGCCCTTAATTCAGGCGGAAGTGGTACTCTCTGCCCCCGGTGACTATTCTCTCCCTGAGAGCTTGCCCACTACTATTAGTGTGGAGGATAAGAAGTTACCTACTGATGAATGTTGTCTCCTAGCATGTGCACATAATCTCCTTACCAGACCTGAGGTAAGAGTACTACCTCACCTAGTACAGTTGATAAGGAATTCATAACCGAATGGGTATCACACTAGGCTTGCACTCCGGAAGTTTCGGGTTCGATTCCCGGTAGTGTAAAAGTTTTTTCGACTCTGTGCTTGGGGTTCGGGGTGCCCTCAGTATTGTGAGGACAATTGAGTAGCTACTTTGATCGAGTAGCGACCAGTGGCGGCATTACCAGAATAAAAAGAAAATTTGGAGAAAAGACAGATATAGTAAAGGCTCTTAGTGATGCTATGATATCCACAAAATATGAAGAAGATTTGAGTTTCAACACAAATAAATCATGATAATTTATACCTCTCCTTCACACTGGATAAGTAAGGCGGTATCTGTATGAGTTGTATGAATTTGAACGTCAGTTGATGACTTGACCCATGTTCAATGCAAACAACTTGTAAGCTAAAAGAGGTGGGTACCTAGAAAGGGTAATTGCAAGTTAAATAATATGCCAATGCCGCTTTGATTGTCATGTCTCCCTGTTTGATTTCCAGTTGCTGCAGTCTATATTTGCCGCGGTCAAAGAGGGAGGTTTTGTTATTTCAAGAGAATCTCTCGATACAGAAGTGAAGACACCCCAAGGAGCTGCAGTCGCCTATATCGGGATCCTCAGCAACGAGAAACTAGTTCTCCTCAAAAAATCTGTAAGTCTATTTTTTTTTTTTTTTCAAATTACCTACTTACCCCATCCCTATCTAGTTTTAAGTCCGATCCTCACTACATAATTATAGTGAACATTTTGTTTTAAAAGGGGATTTACATCTTAGGTTTTGTCCATCCCACTATAGTGCAGGTCTCGTCCAGTCACAGACATCTCGAAAATTTTCTTACTGCACTTAAATGTATGCTCTGTGTACTCTATGTTCATACGTACGGTGTGTTTTATACTCTACGAGGGACGAGGCAACAGGTCTAACAGAGAAACTTAGTCTATAAAGTATAAAGGTTAGGTGTTTCTGGCGACCGTAACGGTCCTTATCTGAGGATATGGGGTTAAGTAATAAGTCTGATTTTTGTCCTAGGTGAAATCCCCAGTCAAGATATCGCCGCTAGTCATCAAAGTATCTGGAGTAGATTTCCACTGGATTCCGATCCTGCAGAAAGCTTTGGCGGCAGAGGAGACTTCCACCAAACAGAAAATCATTCTCCTCTCTCAACTCGAGCCTCTCAGTGGAATCATTGGATTTTTCAATTGCATTCGCAAGGAAACAGGAGGCGAGCGAACTAGGTGAGAAATTAAAGTCGGAGATAAACGAATATTATGTTTGTATTATGTACAAATAGCCAGTTGTGTCCCAGATAATACGTTCACATACCAACAAGTCATAGTGGTTTTCACTCTTCCTTCTCATTGAATCATGAAAGTTTGGACCGTTTTTAATGCCTTTCCGTCTCATTTTATGTCGGCAGATGTTTTGAGATTCTAGACAAGAACGCACCCCCGTTTAATCCTGAAGACCCATTCTACAAGGTACAGGTAGAGAAAGATCTAGCTGTAAACATCCTGAGGAACGGACAATGGGGCACATATAGACATTCCATACTGCAACCCATCAAACGTGTCATGACGGATCATGCATACATTAACGCTCTGGTCAGAGGAGATATGAGTTCTCTTACTTGGGAACAAGGACCCGTCAACATGAAAACGTAAGTTTCATTAAGGAGTGCGGTAGCGCTCCGCCCCGCCAAGTCAAGAAAGTTTGACCGCGCTACTAGATATATTATACGCAACAGGGAAAGTAGCCGTTTTCAAGTAGTTGTAGAGGAACAACTACATATGATGGAAGAAAACGGATTGCGTGTGTGTGTTGGGGCATGAAAGTAGACCAAGTTGAAAAAAAAAAATCAACAAAATCGGAGATATTTGACTTTGAAAAACGTCAAATTTTTCATCATTTTCTGCTGCTGCTGCTGCTGCTTCCGCTTCTTCTTTGACGTTGACCGCTCTACAGCCTAAACCACTGGACCGATTTTGATGGTTGATGGCTCATTTTTTTTTTTTTTTTTCTCGTGAGTGGTAGGTGTGCCTTTTCATATTTTCAAGGCCCCAAAGGGCCCCTTCGGCCTTAAATTTGATGAAAGACTGATTTTCTTCTCATAATGTTGGTTTTTAACTGCTAAGCTTATTATGGTATTTTTTCACTCGGAAACCGTTCCGGAGCGCTTACCAAAACTTACCCAATGATGTTATTACGGCATTTTCAACTCGGAAATGGTTCGGAACTTACACCAAAACTTACCCAATGATGTATTATTTAATTTTTCACTCGGAAAATGATCGGAACTTACCAAAACTTGTCAATGATATTATTACGGCATTTTCACTCGGAAATGGTCGGAACTTACTAAAACTTACCCAATGATGTTACTATGGCATTTTTCACTCGGAAACGACCCGATCTTACTAAAACTTACACAAAGATATTACTATGGTGTTTTTCACTCAGAAATAACCCAAACTCACCAAACCTTACCAAACGATGTTACTATGCCTATTGCCTTTGTACTTTGTTGCGCTACGCTCATACGTCATATTATGGTAAGTTTCTGCAAAAAGTTATGAGATCCCCCCCCAAAAAATACCACTTCGTGGCATAAAAAAGGCCCCGCCAAGTCGTTCCTCCCAAAATAAATCAAGTGCCCAAAAAAAAATAAACAAAACTCCATCCCACCCCAAAAAAGATCAGTCATCAATTTTGAACCCCGCCTTTTATTCACTTCATAATTTGTGTGCTCCTCCTTCACGTAGTACCTACCTTTCTTTCCCCTCATTGCACTCCACTTTCCTCTAATATGACTTCTGCTTCACTGCATTGGCGGCGTGCCACCTACCTTTCTTTCCCCTCATTGCACTCCTCTTTCCTCTAATCTCACTTCTGCTTCACTGCATTGGCCTGCTTTAAAATTAAATTGCTTTAAAATTAAATTGATGGCACGCCGCCAATGCAGTGAAGCAGAAGTGAGATTAGAGGAAAGAGGAGTGCAATGAGGGTAAAGAAAGGTAGGAACTACGTGAAGGAGGAGCACACAAATTATGAAGTGTAAAAAGCGGGGTTCAAAATTGATTTCTAATCTTTTTTGGGGTGAGATGGAGTTTTGTTTATTTTTTGTGGGCACTTGATCTATTTTGGGAGGAACGACTTGGCGGGGTCTTTTTTATGCCACGAAGTAGTATTTTTTGGGGGGATACTTCTCTACCTGTTTCCTTAGAAATCTCCACCGCCGTATGTATGAAGTCTAAAGATAAACTTTAGTTTAACTTGAAATGAAAATCTTGCCAAATTTCATGAAATCTAGCCAGTTATCTCAAGAAATGACATGAAATTGGCAACATTGTTCGTCTTAAGTTAAACTAAAGTTTAACTTTGGCTTTCATACATACGACGGTCAATGTTCAATGTCATTTTTATTTCCTAGCAATAGAACTGCTACATTAGGCTCATGTTGAATCGTATCAACAACATCCTCATCAGATAAGCGAAAAGAGACACAATACTTTGAATTTAGGTGCTGGGTAAACATAAGAACAGTAGGAAGTAATCTGTTGAAATATTTTCAATTGAAACACGAATGAAAGTTTTTTGTCAATCGTGGTCTTCGAGGACTAACCATGCCCCCATGTTGTTTATTGTTTTAGATGGAAGAAGTACAGTAAGGATAACATTAATCATGCCCCCATGTTGTTTATTGTTTTAGATGGAAGAAGTACAGTAAGGATAACATTAACCACGACATTGCTCAGATCTATTACTCCTCCATTAACTTCCGTGACATCATGCTTACCACTGCTAAGTTAGCCCCCGAAGTTATTGAGTCTCGTCGTTTATATCAGCATTGTGTGATTGGGTTTGAGTACTCTGGAAGATTGAGAGACAGTGGGAAGCGCGTGATGGGATTGACGAGTGGACGCTCCTTGGCCAATTGTTGTGAAACCGACGTCGAGATGGCTTGGGAGATACCAGACCAATGGACATTAGAGGATGCAGCTACTGTACCTTGTGTATATGCCACTGCTGTGTACGCTATGTTCATCTGTGGTCAGATGCAGAAGGGAGAATCGATTCTGATTCACGCAGGCTCAGGTGGTGTAGGTCAGGCAGCTATCAATCTAGCAAGGTACATGGATGCTGAGATATTCACTACAGTGGGGACACCAGAGAAACGCGAGTTCATCCGCAAAACATTCCCCTTCATCAAGGAGGAAAACATCGGCAATTCTCGGGACACTTCTTTTGAGCAACTGGTTATGAAACGAACCAAGGGACGCGGTGTAGATTTGGTGCTAAACTCTCTGGCCGAGGAGAAGTTACAAGCTTCTGTTCGGTGCTTGGCGCAAGGCGGACGCTTCTTAGAGATCGGCAAGTTTGATTTGGCCAACAACAACATGCTCGGTATGGAAGTGTTTATGCGAGAGACGAGCTTCCATGGCGTCATGTTAGACAACTTCTTCTTCGCTGAGCAAGAGTGGAAGATGAGCTTGCAGAAGGCTCTTCAGAAAGCAATCGATGCTGGTGCTGTGCAACCTCTGGTGAGAACAATATTCCCCGAGGACAAAGTGGAGGAAGCTTTCCGTTACATGGCAGCTGGAAAACACATTGGTAAAGTAATCATCAAGATTAGAGACGAGGAACCTACTAAGATATGCACACCCAAAGTCAAACAACTGCTAGCTGTACCAAGATACTATGCTGACAGTAACAAATCATACATCATCTGTGGAGGTCTGGGAGGTTTCGGATTGGAATTGGCTGACTGGTTGGTGCTGAGAGGGGCAAGAAAACTGGTACTAACAAGTCGATCTGGTGTGAAGAATGGTTATCAAGCCTTGAGGATTAAAATTTGGAAGTCCTATGATGTGCAGGTATTGATATCCACGGATGATATTACCACAGAAGCTGGTGTGGTCAATCTGCTAACTGAAGCGAACAAGCTGGGACCTGTAGACGGAATATTTAACCTGGCTGTCGTACTGAAGGATGCCTTGTTTGAAAACCAAACGCCCGAAGATTTCAACGCTTCACTTGGTCCTAAAGCAAACGCAACCAAGTATTTTGATAAATACTCGCGGACTATGTGTCCCACCCTGGGACAATTCGTTGTATTCTCCAGTGTAAGTTGTGGCCGAGGAAATGCAGGACAAACAAATTACGGCATGGCAAACTCCATCATGGAACGCATCTGTGAAGCACGCAGAGCAGAAGGTCTGCCAGGGCTGGCAGTAGAGTGGGGTGCTGTAGGTGAAGTAGGATTGGTGGCAGACATGGCAGAAGATAATCTGGAGGTTGTCATTGGAGGAACTCTGCAACAGCGTATCTCCAACTGTCTAGAATGTCTAAACGAATTTCTCATCCAGTCTGAACCTATCGTCGCTTCCATGGTAGTGGCAGAGAAGAAAGCAGGCAGCGGAGGAGCCACCAACATTGTGGATGCTGTTATTAATATTCTAGGTCTCAGGGATCTGAAGACGGTGAGTCTACACTCTACACTTGCTGAGCTTGGTATGGACTCCATGATGGCAGTCGAAATCAAACAAACACTTGAACGAGAGTTTGAAGTGTTCCTCACACCACAGGACATCAGGGGTCTGACCTTTGCCAAACTACAAGATATTGCCGTCTCCTTTGAAAACGACGATAAATCTAAACCAGTGAGCACTGAAGCGTCAGGAGGCCAAGTAACAGCGCTCAGTGTAGAAGATATTCCAGACGTTGGTATCCAATACCTCATGAGAACAATAGGCGATGAAATTCTCGCTAATAAACCCGTCATTCGTTTACCATCGCTTAAGAATAACGGCAGTACAGTAGAGGAACCTGTGGGGAACAACAATACCATATTCATGGTTCCTGGTATAGAAGGTATAGCGACTGTGTTGGAACCCCTTGCTAAGAATATCAATGCTCAAGTCCTTGTATTCCAGTTCGATCACACAAATCCTCCCGACACAATCCCGGAAATGGCTGACTCGTTACTACCTCACTTTAAGAAGAGACTTGTTCATGGCACTGATGAAATCAAACTCGTTGGCTTCTCATTTGGAGGTATGGTAGCGCTGGAATTGGCCATCAAGCTGGAGCAACTAGGAACAAAGTGCCACCTCTACCTTGTCGACTCTGCACCAGACTATGTACGAGGACTAACTCAGATCTCACTGAGGAGAAGCGAAAAGACTGAAGAGGAAGAAATTCAAAACCTGCTCTTGTTGCGGATGATTGATCTCATTGCTCCCCAGGATACACAGGAGGTAAGTTAAAAGTAAAAACTAATTCAATGAACCAAATGAGTTCTAATGTTTTAACTCGACCGTTTCGCATTTGGTTTAGATGTCTGTCTGTATGTTCCGCTATAACTCCCGATTACCTGGTCTGTTTTTGATGAAATTTGGTACACATCTTCATCAAATCAAGGCACGTCGCTGATTGAAATTTGGGGCCCAAAGTTGAACGGGGCCCCCGTTACGATCTTTCAAAACTTTACGATCCCCCAATACAGTTGCCACGTATATCAATTCATATTCAATTATTCATATGCGTAGGAAGTCAAGATGGTAAACCCCTGACAATCTATTGTTCTGTTTCAAAGGTTCAAAATCAACCGAAGGTAAATCTTTTGTTTCGTTTAAAAGGTTCAAAATCAAAAATTCTTTAATTTTACTTTTTAGAGTGATTGACAGGTTTTATAATAGTGTCACCTCTTTTTTATTAGATAGAGGTACCTACATAAGACGTGTAGATAGTTTTATTTCTGTTTTGATACACAATTATGTATTACGTAGGGTTACCCATTCATACGTAGGATTACCCAGAAGACATTTTTTCAAAGCAGGACATTTTTCTAAATCCTAACAATCTCTTCCGAATTTTCTGCACGTAAGTGTATTGAAATTAAAATGTAAAACTAGGAGGACGTTTAGGATCCACTATGCATATGTATGAATTTTAGGAAAGCACTAAAAGGAACCCCCCAAAAAATACCACTTCGTGGCATAAAAAAGACCCCGCCAAGTCGTTCCTCCCAAAATAAATCAAGTGCCCAAAAAAATAAGAATTGTCGATATGAGAGGACGTTATTGTTAAAGTCTCAGCTTAGGCAAAAGAATCTGAGTGAGGTCTACAGTTCACAGAACCACTAGTTTATCATGACGATTGTGAATTGAATCTGTCCATTTGTTTAAATGTTTCATGTTTACACGTATTATACTTATTATCTTTTAATACGTTTGTGAATAGGTAGTATACACAACACATAGTCAGGTACCTGAAATATTGATAGCCTCATGTATTTATCAATTTATTCTCTCTTCTCTGCGTCAGGTATTAACCTCCCTACGGAAACTACCGGACTGGAATGCCAAGCTTAACTACTTCCTTGACCTGATGCCTGAGGACGCTACACACAGTAGGACCTACCAGCGTAACCTAGCGCATGCCGCATACAAACGCATCACCTCAATCCTCAAATACACAGATCCCAAGCACAAAGCATTCGGTGGTAACATTACCCTGCTCCGACCCACCGAGCAAGCACTACCGACCGCTGAAGACTATGGACTTAGTAAGGTGAGCTACTTCATGAACTAACATAAACGGTAAATACAGTTTGTCACTCTGGCAAAAATGGGTCAACAAACATTTAACTTCCGGGGCCCGTACGGTATCTTTTTCTGATGGTTCACCGTGCAATTTGTGTACAAGTAGGTACATAATACCTAATCCAAGTATTGATAAATGGTGTCTACTCGCTAACTTCACCAGTTGTTATTAAGGAGCGCGGTAGCGCTCCGCCCCGCCAAGTCAAGAAAGTTTGACCGCGCTACTAGAGATATTATACGCGACAGGGAAAGTAGCCGTTTTCAGGTAGTTGTAGGGGGACAACTACAAATGATGGAAGAAAACGGATTGCGCGTGTGTGTTGGGGCATGAAAGTAGACCAAGTTGAAAAAAAAAATCATCAAAATCAGTTAAGTTTAGCCGGAGATATTTGACTTTGAAAAACGTTAAATTTTTCATCATTTTTCTGCTGCTGCTTCCGCTTCTTCTTTGACGTTGACCGCTCTACAGCCTAAACCACTGGACCGATTTTGATGGTTGATGGCTCATTTTTTTTCTCGCGAGTGGTAGGTGTGCCTTTTCATATTTTCAAGGCCCCCAAAGGGCCCCTTCAGCCTTAAATTTGATAAAAGAGTGATTTTTAGGGGAAAAATTCTAAATTATCGCTCGAGTTAATTAATAAGGAAGTTTTGTACTACGTAGAGTCAAAAGTCGGAGTGTCCCAGTGGTAAGGAGTGTGATCTTTGACAAACTGCCGAGCGGGTGGGGAGGGGTTCGAATCCCACTGTGAACATTTCTTTGTACATAATTTTATCATTTAAAAATATTTTATGGATAGCCATAGTTACTTTTTTCATAATTTTATAGTTTATAGTTGAAAAAATAAAAAAATAATAATATTAAATAAAAATATGAAAAATGATTTTCATGTAGGTACCTACATTATCATGATGTATTTCACTCGGAAAAGATCAGAACTTACCTAAACTTACCCAATGATGTTATTATTTAATTTTTCACTCGGAAATGATCGGAACTTACCAAAACTTACCCAATGATGTTATTATGGTATTTTTCACTCGGAAATGTTCGGAACTTACCAAAACTTACCAATGATGATATTACGGCATTTTCACTCGGAAATGGTCGGAACTTAATAAAACTTACCCAATGATGTTACTATGGCATTTTTCACACCGAAATTATCGGAACTTACCAAATCTTACTCACTCGGAAATGTTCGGAACTTACCAAAACTTACCCAATGATGTTATTATGGTATTTTTCACTCGGAAATGTTCGGAACTTACCAAAACTTACCCAATGATGTTATTATGGTATTTTTCACTCGGAAATGTTCGGAACTTACCAAAACTTACCCAATGATGTTATTATGGTATTTTTCACTCGGAAATGTTCGGAACTTACCAAAACTTACCCAATGATGATATTACGGCATTTTCACTCGGAAATGGTCGGAACTTACTTACCCAATGATGTTACTATGGCATTTTTAACTGGGGAATGACCCGAACTTACTAAAACTTACATAATGATGTTACTATGGTTTTTCTCACTCGGAAACGACCCGAACTTACTAAAACTTACCCAAATATATTACTATGGTGTTTTTCACTCAGAAATAATCCAAACTCACCAAACCTTACCAAATGATGTTACTATGCTTATTGTCTTTGTACTTTGTTGCGCTACGCTCATACGTCATATTATTATGCTAAGTTTCTGCAAAAAGTTATGAGATCCCCCCAAAAAATGCCACTTCGTGGCATAAAAAAGACCCCGCCAAGTCGTTCCTCCCAAAATAAATCAAGTGCCCACAAAAAATAAACAAAAATCCATCCCACCCCAAAAAAGATTATTAGAAATCAATTTTGTACCCCGCCTTTTATTCACTTCATAGATTGTGTGCTCTTCCTTCTCGTAGTACCTACCTTTCTTTCCCCTCATTGCACTCCTCTTTCCTCTAATCTCGCTTCTGCTTCACTGCATTGGCGGCGTGCCATCTATTTATTTTTAAAGCATTGCACGCCGCCAATGCAGTGAAGCAGAAGTGAGATTAGAGGAAAGAGGAGTGCAATGAGGGTAAAGAAAGGTAGGTGGCACGCCTCCAATGCAGTGAAGCAAAAGTAATATTAGAGAGAGAGGAGTGCAATGAGGGGAAAGAAAGGTAGGTGCTACGTGAAGTAGGAGGACACAAATTATGAAGTGACTAAAAGGCGGGGTACAAAATTGATTTTTAATCTTTTTTGGGGTGGGATGGAGTTTTGTTTATTTTTTGTGGCACTTGATTTATTTTGGGAGGAACGACTTGGCGGGGTCTTTTTTATGCCACGAAGTGGTATTTTTTGGGGGGATTAGGTCTTTTTTTTACAACCTACACAGAGCCATAATGTTACTATTTTGCTAAATTCTCCTTACAAGGCAGAGTACACTTAGGGCCGAATGCACAGTCGTTTGTAAATGATGTAGGTTCCCTTTTTCCTAAGATTTCCTATTTCCTTAAGATATCCATTTTTCTATATTGTTTATTTTCTTCTGCTTTAATACTAATGGCGTCTGTTTGTCATAGGCCACTTTCGATTTTTCACCCATCAATTTGTTCAAAAAAGTTTTTCTGTTACTAACAACTTAATTTTATGATCAATTAATTAAGAAAAAATACGAGAAAAATTAAAATTACATTGTTCACTTGGTCAGATTCACATTGACAGCTCAGAAATGAAAAAATAATTTCTATCTTTTCTTCTCTTTTATTTGGATACTAATCGCGTTCATTTGCTATCGACCAGTTTCGATTGATTTTTGATTGCAATGGATACGATATACCTACACTGGAATGAAAAAAAAAAAAAAAAAAAAAAAAAAAAAAAAGAAAATT
>NW_007377841.1:119751-135538 GCF_000475195.1 Diaphorina citri
AGGAGTGTTTGTGCGTCGTAGAGACAGAAGTCGGCGTGTCCGAGTGGTAAGAAGTGTGATCGCTGACTAGCTGATGAGCGGGTGGGGTGGGGGTTCGAATCCCACTGTTGTCTTTTTTTTTTGTACATAATTTTATCATTTGAAAATATTTTTGCACTCCTCTTTCCTCTAATCTCACTTCTGCTTCACTGCATTGGCGGCGTGCAATGCTTTAAAATTAAATTGATGGCCCGCCGCCAATGCAGTGAAGCAGAAGTGAGATTAGAGGAAAGAGGAGTGCAATGAGGGGAAAGAGAGGTAGGTGGCACGCCGCCAATGCAGTGAAGCAGAAGTAATATTAGAGGAAAGTGGAGTGCAATGAGGGGAAAGAAAGGTAGGTACTACGTGAAGGAGGAGCACACAAATTATGAAGTGATTAAAAGGCGGGGTACAAAATTGATTTCTAATCTTTTTTTGGGGTGGGATGGATTTTTGTTTATTTTTTTGTGGGCACTTGATTTATTTTGGGAGGAAAGACTTGGCGGGGTCTTTTTTATTCCACGAAGTGGTATTTTTTGGGGGATCTCATAACTTTTTGCAGAAACTTAGCATAATATGACGTATGAGCTTAGCGCAACAAAGTACAAAGACAATAGGCATAGTAACATCATTTGGTAAGGTTTGGTGAGTTTGGGTTATTTCTGAGTGAAAAACACCATAGTAATATCTTTGGGTAAGTTTTAGTAAGTTCGGGTTGTTTCCGAGTGAGAAAACACCATAATAACATCATTATGTAAGTTTTAGTAAGTTTGGGTCATTCCCGAGTTAAAAATGCCATAGTAACATCATTGGGTAAGTTTTAGTAAGTTCCGACCATTTCCTAGTGAAAATACCGTAATAACATCATGGGATAAGTTTTGGTAAGTTCCGAACATTTCGAGTGAAAAATACCATAATAACATCATTGGGTAAGTTTTGGTAAGTTCCGATCATTTCCGATTGAAAAATTAAATAATATATAATAACATCATAAGGTATGTTTTGGTAAGTTCTGATTATTTCCGAGTGAAATACATCATAGTAGGTAACATAATTGGTTAACTTTCATGTAGCTGGTCCTAACCAACTTTGGATATTATTGTATCACCTCATCAGGTAAAACACGGCATTTTAGGAGAGCACTGGTCCTAAGGCCTAACCAACTTTTAAAATTATCACCTTATCAAAATCATGTTTCATATTTTTATTTTATTTTATTTTTTTTTTTATTTTTTTTCAACTAAAATTATGAAAAAAGTAACTATGACTATCCAAAAAAATATTTTTAAATGATAAAATTATGTAAAAAATAAGACAACAGTGGGATTCGAACCCCCACCCCACCCGCTCATCATAGTCAGAGATCACACTTCTTACCACTCGACCATCAAAATCGGTGCAGTGGTTTAGGCTGTAGAGCGGTCAACGTCAAAGAAGAAGCGGAAGCGGAAGCGGCAGCAGCAGCAGAAAATGATGAAAAATTTGACGTTTTTCAAAGTCAAATATCTCCGGCTAAACTTAACCGATTTTGATGACTTTTTTTTTCAACTTGGTCTACTTTCATGCCCCAACACACACACGCAATCCGTTTTCTTCCATCATTTGTAGTTGTCTGTCTACAACTACCTGAAAACGGCTACTTTCCCTGTCGCGTATAATATCTCTAGTAGCGCGGTCAAACTTTCTTGACTTGGCGGGGCGGAGCGCTACCGCGCTCCTTAATCTCTAATCATTAAGGTACGACTGTGTATTCGGCCCTAAGGGCCCTAAGGGCCGAATACACAGTCGTTCTTAAATGATTTAGGTTCCCTTTTTCCTTAAGATTTCCTATTTCCTTAAGGTATCCATTTTCCTATGTATGTTGTTTATTTTCTTCTGCTTTAATACTAATGGTGTCTGTTCGTCATAGGTCACTTTCGATTTTTCACCTATCAAACTATTCAAAAAAGTTTTTCTGCTACTAACAACTTAATTTTATGATCAATTAATTGAGGAAAAATGCGAGAAAAATTAAAATTACATTGTTCACTTGGTCAGATTCACATTGACAGCTCATTAATTTTATGATCAATTAATTGAGGAAAAATGCGAGAAAAATTAAAATTACATTGTTCACTTGGTCAGATTCACATTGACAGCTCAGAAATGAAAAAAATAATTTCTATATTTTCTTCTTTTCTATTTGGATACTAATCGCGTTCATGGCAACATCGACCAGTTTCGATTGATTTTTAGTTGCTATGGGTACAATATACACTGGAATGCAAAAAATTTAGGACAGTTTTCATTGAACACTGTTACAGCCATTTTAAAGTCAATCTGTTCCAAATTTTCTGCACGTCAGTGTATTGAAATTAAAATGTAAAAGGAAGTCGGAAATACACATTGCGCTTGCGTAACCAGGAGGAGTTTAGGATCCACTATGCATATGAATTTTAGGAAAGCATTAAAAGGAATTCCTAATCATTAAGGTACGACTGTGCATTCGGCCCTTAGAATCCCAGCACAAACATTTAATCTTTGCTATCATTTGTTTAGGTACAATAAGTTAGCTTAAACTATAAAATATCTACACGCAGTGACATTTACGTACCTCAATATAGTGTGGCGTGCACAGCGTATTAGTGTGTGTGTGTGTGTGTGTGTGTTTGCTTCCTTGTTTGTTTGTTTGCATGCGTGTATGTAAATGAGTGCAGAATGTGCAAAGACAATGAACATTGAATTCTGGGTGTTCCTTAAAACCCTACTGTGTTAGGGTAGCGTGGGGCAAAGGTTTGCACTTTTTTTCTGTGATTTTTGTATTTTTTTTCTCGTTTGACTTACAAACTTAAAACCAAAACCATCTTATAGATAATTTTGTTTTCTTCAAAACGACATTTGATTCGACTGAAAAAAAAAATTGTTCAAAACTGAAATATTGATCAAAAAATAAAAAAAAAGTCAAGTGCGCACCTTTGCCCCCATCAGATGGGGCAAGTGTACGCACTGCGTACCTTTACCCCACATGTGTATTATTAAATGGAGAAAACCTTCAAGTGGAAAATGACGCAAAAAACGAAGATTTTGAAGTAAAATCAAACAATTTCGTGGTAAAAAAAAAAATAACTCGAAAAATCAAATCAAAACAGAAAATGGCACATAAAACCATTTTAATTTTTACTTTCTATTACTACAGTATAGCGAGCTATACTAGTAATGAAAGTATTGCAATCGGTCCAAATTTTCAAAATCGGGAAATGGTTGGAAATATCCGTTTTGGGATCCCCTGATGTCAAAAAAGTGATTTTTAGCCCATGGTCTCGAAAAATCAAATCAAAACAGAAAATGGCACATAAAACCATTTTAATTTTTACTTTCTATTACTACAGTATAGCGAGCTATACTAGTAATGAAAGTATTGCAATCGGTCCAAATTTTCAAAATCGGGAAATGGTTGGAAATATCCGTTTTGGGGTCCCCTGATTCCAAAAAAGTGGTTTTTAGCCCATGGTCTGTACGTATGAATTAAATGGGAAAATGTGGTATACAAAATATCTCAAAAACGGTTAGTCGTAAAGCGATGGAATTTGGTATGCTATACCGGTATGGTCTAAGGACGCGACTGTAACAATTTGGTTAAAATCGGATAGTCACCCATTCAGATATTAACCAAAGTCATTGTTGCTTAACCCTTCTTTCGTAAACGGTAAGACATCGAAAACATTTGGTCATTCGGATGTGAATATTCGAATTTATGTGATTTTTCACGCCGAAACGAATGGTGCTACTTTTAGCACGCTCTGACTTACAGTTGAGAAGTTACGGGTTTGATACTCCCCTGTGTCAACAAATTTCCCTTTTATTTGTGAATCATTAACAAATAAGCATGTGAATAGTAAATCCCCTGTTGATCTTTTACGCCGAATCGAATGGTGCTACTTTTAGGCACGCTCCGACCTAACAGTTGAGAAGTGCGGGTTCGATACTCCCCTGTGTCAACAAATTTTCCCTGCTTTTATTCCGTGAACCGTTTTAACAAGTTAAGCGGCATGTGAAAAGTTAATCCTATGTGATTTTTGACGCCGAATCGAATGGTGAAACTTTTAGATCTGTTCAACTTACAGTTGAGGAGTTGCGGGTTCGATACCCCCTGTGTCAATAAATTTCCCTTTTATTTGTGAACCATTAATTAACAAGTAAGCATGTGAATAGTTAATACCGTGTGATTTTTCACGCCGAATCGAATCTGCAACTTCTTTGGTTAGATAATATGAGTTTTGAAACTTACTTACCTCAGCTCTTGATTATGGATCACTAGAAATATTTTCAATGTCTGTTTTTTTTTTTTTTTTACTTTTAGTACGTATTCGCAAATGTAATAGAAAGTCGTGTGATGTTCACACCAGATGCCCCGATTTAGATATTTTTTTAAATGATGAAATTAAATATGATCCACTTACATTTGAGTTGCAGTAATAATCTCGAAATTATAAGCGCAATTTTTACTACATGCTGCTATTGGTTTAATTAAGAAAGCATTTAAATTTCACTTGAAAAAAATTTGTTTGAAAATTTTCTAAAATTAGATCAAAAGATTATAAAACAATCTTTCCTCAATATGACCCCCTTTCTCTTGCCAGAGCTTCACTAAACTGCACTGTACATGTGTAAACAAAAAGAGCCAAATTTCTGTAAAGGTTTCAAGTTGATATCTATCACCGTTTTATCAAAAAGTGCCTGCGTACCTTAACCCCACCCTACCCTACGTATATTATGTAGAGCGATGTCTCACATTACCATCCCTCATGTCCTACGTTTCAGGTTTGCAAGAAGCCAGTCAAGGTACATTTTGTAGACGGTAATCACTTCACAGTTTTGGACAATATCAAATCCGCTCAGATCATCATGCATGAGGACTCGACAGATTTCAAAACCGCTCTATTCACTAGCGACGACACCGGACTTAATGGAACCCTGTCCTAAACCCCTCCTTGTCAAACGAAGCACGCCTCAATCAAGTACCACCAGGACAAGGATAAGAGAAAACTCCCGTCCTCTCCGTATCGCTTTCTTGTTCCTAGTGTGTCTCAGTACAAATGAGAACCGCTGCGCTGTCCAGAGCAAAGTAGACAAGCCCGTGTCCATTGAGGATTGAGGCAGAGTGCATCACACCAGTCAGTCATCACAACACGCGAGGGTATCCGTGTTGAGATGGAACATACACTCTGGGATAATGTCGACGCCTTGTGCAGACAGTGGTTTCGTCACTTGCGACTCCTGGAAATCATTGAGGAATTCTCTCGCATCCCCCTGTACTACCCTGTGATTCTAGCTGCAGCACGACCCCCACCTGCCTGAGAAGCAGAACCCAGTAGAACGGATTGACGCCACTGTGTTAGCATGGATGAAGCTCTATATGGAGGTATAATAATATATGAAGAAGTGCTGGAGAAGACTCGATGACTCGACTAATCCACTCAAAGAGAACGACTTGATGGTTCCTTGCCTTGGCGAGAGTGAAACAAGAAGGAATTCATTCGCCTTGGTGGAGGCTTCCAGGGGCCTATGGCGTATGGACCTCAGCATCGGTGAAAATAGCGAGATTGGAGTCTCATGATGCAGACTTCTTGCGGGACATGAGTCAGCGGTTCACAATGTACGGCGAGTGCCATAAGTTCGGTCCAAATGACGCAATGGCACGTACTTTATTTCTATTCACAGCAAATAGGTATTATTTATATTAGTATTGCCGAGCGTCAGTTATGGAATGGTAATTATAGATCTAGCAATAAGCATGACTTAAATTATGTCTCAAGTATCGAAAGATGTTGATCAAATACAAATTAAATATTTCTACAGAGATTTTGTTTCGTTGTAAATTAATATTAGAATTACAGCCTTGCATTACCGAGAGTGTATGGACTGTAGGGGCATTGTCTACTTTGCGTTGGGCCGGAATAACTATTAGAGGCCATTTTATTATAGAATAAAAGAGGCACAGGTATGGTAAAGAGAAAGGACACCATGTCGTATTGTGGCTTACCACTTACCAGTATGGTAGTTAATAATATTGAAGACTGACTGTTTCCAGTATCTCCTCAGGCCAGCTACTTTCAATATTAAACTCATAAGTCAACACCACACAGGCCGTGATCCAATAAATGATTATGCAATTGCAATGTTTCCAGCCAGGAGGGAAAAATAAAGCTCGGGAGGAAATTTTCAATTAATTTGGAGGGAATTTATTTTCATGTTCATGGCATCACTGAACTGGCAGCTCATTCCAACCATTCCGCGGCCTCAATAGCAATATTAAATTATTGATAAAATAAACTCTTGTCACCCAAGATACATAACATACAAGAGTGTATAATAGATCTATCAAGTTTCAAGTGAATCAGCCTAGTATAAGAAACATACCTATTACATAATTATGTGCCTAGGTACATCAGAGATCTCTGGTAAAATAAAAAGATATAAAAAATTTTTAGTGATTAAATTATTGGGTACTATCAGGCCATGTACTGAACCACTAGTTTAAACAAGTCAAAATTTACTCAACTGTTTCTGAAATCAATATGTTAAAGAAATAAATAAATCAATCAACTAAATGAAACCATATTCTTCTAGGTTTGAAACCATACAATGAAATAAAATAAAAGCAGTCCTTAGCAACACAGGAGAAGATAATTTCGTTTATTTTAAAATAAAGAAATACATATACATACATTACACAACTACCAACAAAATATTTACATTGGTACTTTCACAGAAAATTTAAAAAGAAGAAATTATTAAACACCCCAGGTCTACGGTCTCATGATGACAAGCATAATATCCCATCACATAGTCAACATGATATAGACCTGGTCCTTTAACTCCAAGGCGCGATTTTAAAATCACTTGAATCAAAATTAAATCTTTTCCTACCTAACATGTCGTCGCTGTCAATACGAACTATCGTAAGTGAAAATTTTGAGATTTTGAGTTAAGATACGTGTAGGGGGTAGAAAAACGCGTTTGTTACCAGTAGCAACTATCGTGTCTGTCTATTTAAAGATTTAAACGAATAAATCGAGTTTTGGGCTTCTGGGTAGTTTATGTTTTATGTTTCACTATAACTCTCATTACCCTCAAGCGGTTTGTTTCTTTCGTGTTGATCTGCGCCCGATCTTACATTTCGCAGCACCTTGACAGTACGTTCTACAGCATAAGAAGAAACACATAGACATAATAGGAGAGGAAACAATATTCCAGAGTCATGACTCGTACTATATTTATAACTTACTATATTATGTACAACACACATTGCCATCTACAGCCTAATTATATTGATCTCCGCATGTCACGTTTTCTATAATCTTCATCATTACCTATAAGTAATATCTAATATGTAAAGGTCCAAGTATTGTGGTACCACTTTTTGTCACATAGAAATTTGGACTAGTCCAGAGTTTGCTTACATTCAGAGATCATCACATCCGAAATAAAATAAATCTTTTAATGAATTAACTCAAGGCTAGGGCAATTTACAATTCATGGGACGTAAACGTAACGTAGTTTGGTAAAAGTAAAAGATATGGTAATGTTAAATTAGCTATTGAAAACGGGATCACAGCATCATTTGTTTAGGTACAATTTTCTTATGGAGATTTTAGCGATCAAAAATTGATCATATCTCAGGATCGGTTTAGATTTTCGCAAAATCCTTTCAAAAGTTTCATTTTTCCCATCACTACGCAACTGATCTGTTGGAGTGAATTGAGCGTTGAGCGAATTAACTTTACAATTTACAAGGAAAAACTTAAAACTACCTATATATAAAAGATTTGATTTATGAAGTAGTGAGAAGTTATGCTATACATTATAATACGCTGTGCACGCCACACTATATTGAGGTACGTAAATGTCACTGCGTGTAGATATTTTATAGTTTAAGCTAACTTATTGTACCTGAACAAATGATGCTGTGATCCCGTTTTCAATAGCTAATTTAACATTACCATATCTTTTACTTTTACCAAACTACGTTACGTTTACGTCCTCAACGCTCAATTCACTCCAACAGATCAGTTGCGTAGTGATGGGAAAAATGAAACTTTTCAGGATTTCAGGGCTCCGGATCCAAGCCATACAATGATTGTAGGTGGATATACTACAGGCTATCGACAAATCCCAGGAGATTTTCTTAGTCACCGGCGGGCTCTATGTGTTCAGGGCAGCGTCAATCTTTCTCCCCCGGTTCAAACTCTTCATTTTCCGAACAGGTATCTGTGCTGGAGCCCGGGCTGGAGTGAGTGCCGCTCGCACCATTACCCCCGCGCGGTGGCTTTTTCACTTTCGTGGATTTGGGTTTTCGCTTGGTCGTTTTGAATTCTTTCTTGCCGCCACCTGAACTCGCTACACGCGATGGTTTGTTGTGTTCCGATGATGGCACCTGATGAAAATAATTACCTATATTACAAAAGTTTCATCAACAAATCAACATAAATGTGTATAACGTGGGAGGAAAATGTAGTTTTTCCATTGAACGAAGTGAGTCCCAAGTTTTAAATGCATTTTTTTTTTTTTTTTTTTTTTTTTTTTTTTTTTTTTTTCCTTGAAAGAAAGGGGGTCCCAATTTTTAAAGGCTTTTTTTTTTTTTTTTTTTAAATTTAGTTTGCCTGTAGATTTTGTTTTCGTCATAACTCTGTGTGATTTTGATGAAATCATTTTTAATATAAATGAATTTGCTGATCAATTTCAGTGTTATTGGGTGTTTGGGGTCTCGTAGTAAAAATTGTTTCTCTACAGGTACATAACTCCCAGACAGTCTGATGGTGATGACATGTAGCGAACATTTTGAACACCCAAGTGATACCTACTTGCTTATTATTAGATAGGGGATTGATCGAGCCTGTAGAAGTTGAAGACTTACTTGTTGGTTCATGGCCTCCTTGAAATGTGGTGAAGACTCCTTCACCCCTGGATTCAAACCATTCGGCCCTGATATTGATGATTTAACATCTGGTTTTATTGATTTACATTCCTCCAGTGGCATTTGCTTTGATGATGCACCTTCCTCTAAAATACCTTCAATATACAACCAACGTCATGTTACAACCTAAAATAACTCATACCACTTGTAACGCGTCAGCTTCTACGATCAATAATAATTTCAAGGCCAGCAAAGTTCGCTTGGAAGGCACCGCGTCTACGCTGTAAGCGTTAGGACGCGGGTTCGATCCCCCCCACCCCGGGGATCAAACCCGCGGATTTTCTAGTATCATATCCTTCTTCTTTCTTCGATTCCGGGACGCCAAGACCTCGGCAATTACACTTCCCTCTATCAAACCCCTTAAAAAAAAGAGTTAAAAAATTGGACAGAATGAAGCAGGAAAGAACCATCCAACAATATGAAAATTTTAATCGACCAAAAGAGTAGAAAAGAAAACCCCAATTCGTAACAGATCAGTTCCGCTTACTTGGGTGATGTTTCAAAGTCATAGAGCAGGAAAAATGAGGACCTACGGAATTTTTCTTTTTCTTCTACGACTTCTCGGGATCTACCGAGATAAATCGATTAAAAAAATGCCGGTAAATCGTAAACGTTGACGTCACGACATACGCTCCCGTAGGCGATGACGTCACATCAAATGTCCCGAGCAAAGCTCCCTCGCAGGCAACGCATTAATGTGTTTGTGCGTATACGTTTCTGCGCAGTTCTTTCAGCTCCTCCGCTAGCACGCTTGCATAGTGGCGCTACCTAACCGACGAAAAAAACAACTGCGTAAAGTCTGACGTCATACATATTTGAACTCTTTTTTTCCTAGTATGATTGTAGTACGTACGTATATGTGTGTGTGTGTGTGTGTGTGTGTGTGAGTTAAAACTGGGCTATTCAATTCTAGGTGATAGCCGTTCCGTTGTTCCAGTTCCCTCAATGAAATCTCTCTCTCTCTCTAGAGTTAAAACTGGGCTATTCAATTCTAGGTGATAGCCGTTCCGTTGTTCCAGTTCCCTCAATGAAATCTCTCTCTCTCTCTCTCTCTAGTCTCTTTCTCTTTAGGTAGATTTTACAGGAGTTAAAACTGGGCTATTCAATCCTAGGTGATAGCCGTTCCGTTGTTCCAGTTCCCTCAATGAAATCTCTCTCTCTCTCTCTAGTCTCTTTCTCTTTAGGTAGATTTTACAGGAGTTAAAACTGGGCTATTCAATCCTAGGTGATAGCCGTTCCGTTGTTCCAGTTCCCTCAATGAAATCTCTCTCTCTCTCTTTAGGTAGATTTTACAAGAGATGTCCCAGATTGTTACCCCCTAGAATACGAGCCATGCACAAAGTTACAGAACTTGAGTGGAACATACAACATGCTATTATGTCTTACCTTTGTTGTGTAGGGATGGTTTAGCAGGCTCTGGTATTGATCGCTGATCAGATGGCATCGGCAGGGGAGGTCTCGTGGGTTCAGTTATACTGAACACAAACTTGAAACATCTCTCTCTCTCTTTAGGTAGATTTTACAAGAGTTGTCCCAGATTGTTACCCCCTAGAATACGAGCCATGCACAAAGTTACAGAACTTGAGTGGAACATACAACATGCTATTATGTCTTACCTTTGTTGTGTAGGGATGGTTTAGCAGGCTCTGGTATTGATCGCTGATCAGATGGCATCGGCAGGGGAGGTCTCGTGGGTTCAGTTATACTGAACACAAACTTGAAACATCCGAACTGTAACAATGAGCCATGTCTCACTAAACACGTACTCTCCCAGCCTCGGCCAGTGTGTTTAGTGGAAGCTTTGCTACGAGATGTGGTGTTGTACTCCTCATCACTCCCTTCCTCATCTGATATGCACGAACATTTGTATACCGTCTGTAAATCCAATCAGAATCCATTGACTTGTCAATAGTTAACAAAGAAAACGTTCCGCCAAAACTAACTTGCGAACAGTTTATTCTTAGTTGTATTTTGATAAATAAAATTGCTCACTATGGGTCTTCCTATAGTTGTACATTATTATTTACCTGTCCATAGTGCAGCGGCATCCTCTGTTCTTCACTATCTTCGTCCTCCCCCGCTCTCCTCCTTCTCCTCCTCTTCTTCCTCCTCTCCATGCCTTCCTTCACTCTCAACCTCTGTGTCTTGACATCCATTAGGAAAGGACTTTGTTTGATTCTCTCGCTCACTAGAGTGCGCCACTTTGACTTGAGTGCTGCGCTGGAGGTAGTGTAGTGTGCTGAGCGATAGTGATGAGATGATAGAGAGGGATCTGGCACGTACGAGATATTATCCACGCGCGAGCCGAACTCACTCACATTAATCAACTCGTATGTGTTGGAAGCCTGGGGGAACAAAATAGTAAACTTCTGTTATCCAACAACTACACGAGACAATTTTACCTTATCGATCTCTCTGTTTGTTCTTTTTACCTTATCGATCTCTCTGTTTGTTCTTTTTACTAAAAATACCTAATATCAACTCATTTTTTAGGGGGTTTTGAAAATTGGTTTCTTTTGTCTGGTTCCTTTCTGCTTAATGATTATCACAATAAGCAGAAAGGAGATACTACAGTTCGCTGAACCATAGGTGATGACAAAAACTTACCATTTCATAGAATATCACAGCATGTCTTGGAGATACTTTTGAGCAAAGTCCGAATTTACTTAGGTCTACATTTGAGGTGGAACCTGAAAAATGAAAAGATCAATATCCGGTGTGAACATCACAAGGCTTTCTACTGAATTACTCAGAGAACGAATGATGTGAGCTCCAACGATCTGCTTGTTTCATTGTTTATTCATAATCGCTATAACTCTCGATTTTGATGAAACTTGGCAAGAATGTGTTTCAATAGTTCTGGGCCTGGGGCCCCATGTTGTTACCTAGGCCGATGGTTAGCCAGTTGGTTGTCATGGGAATAGGGCCCATTTTTCTCGTCAGAGGACACAGTTGAGCATGTAGTCGGGTAGGGGGCTTGGTATCCTGCGGTATGAACGGTGCGTACGGGTGAGGCAGACGAGGTTGGGGTAGCACTTGGGGTGACTGGTGAGATGTGAGTTGGGCTATTCGTTCGAGGGCTAGCACTTGAACTAGAGCTGGGTGTAGTTGTCGAACATCGGAGAGATCTATAGAGAACAAAGTCAACATGGTCAGATAGAAAAATGTTTGCCTCGAGCTTCGCTATAAAGAAAATAATGTTTTCGGAAATCGAACCTGAAACCCTTGAATATAATCCCTAGGCTTAGGTCTGTATTGTTCTAGTCTGGAGTAAGGTTGAATTCAGTCCTATCAACGCTAAGTATCAGGTAATGGAAAGTCAATAGATTGAGCCTCAAGTCTTATGTATGTACTTACCTATTATAGCATTATTGGTATCATCTGTTGTCAGCTTGGCATTCCTGTTAAACACAAAGCATAATGATAATAATTATAAGGGCAATCAACGAAGGTTTTAAATTTTAATTCGCTGAATTTTTATTTAGTTCATCTGTTTGTTCATTTTACCTTATCGATCTCTCTGTTTGTTCTTTTTACCTTATCGATCTCTCTGTTTGTTCTTTTTATCTTATCGATCTCTCTGTTTGTTCTTTTTACCTTATCGATCTCTCTGTTTGTTCTTTTTACCTTATCAATCTCTCTGTTTGTTTGTTTTACCTTATCAATCTCTCTGTTTGTTCTTTTTACCTTATCAATCTCTCTGTTTGTTCTTTTTACCTTATCGATCTCTCTGTTTGTTCTTTTTACCTTATCAATCTCTCTGTTTGTTCTTTTTACCTTATCAATCTCTCTGTTTGTTTGTTTTACCTTATCAATCTCTCTGTTTGTTCTTTTTACCTTATCAATCTCTCTGTTTGTTTGTTTTACCTTATCAATCTCTCTGTTTGTTCTTTTTACCTTATCAATCTCTCTGTTTGTTCTTTTTACCTTATCAATCTCTCTGTTTGTTCTTTTTACCTTATCAATCTCTCTGTTTGTTCTTTTTACCTTATCAATCTCTCTGTTTGTTCTTTTTACCTTATCAATCTCTCTGTTTGTTCTTTTTACCTTATCAATCTCTCTGTTTGTTCTTTTTACCTTATCAATCTCTCTGTTTGTTCTTTTTACCTTATCAATCTCTCTGTTTGTTCTTTTTACCTTATCAATCTCTCTGTTTGTTCTTTTTACCTTATCAATCTCTCTGTTTGTTCTTTTTACCTTATCAATCTCTCTGTTTGTTCTTTTTACCTTATCAATCTCTCTGTTTGTTCTTTTTACCTTATCAATCTCTCTGTTTGTTCTTTTTACCTTATCAATCTCTCTGTTTGTTCTTTTTACCTTATCAATCTCTCTGTTTGTTCTTTTTACCTTATCAATCTCTCTGTTTGTTCTTTTTACCTTATCAATCTCTCTGTTTGTTCTTTTTACCTTATCAATCTCTCTGTTTGTTCTTTTTACCTTATCAATCTCTCTGTTTGTTCTTTTTACCTTATCAATCTCTCTGTTTGTTCTTTTTACCTTATCAATCTCTCTGTTTGTTCTTTTTACCTTATCAATCTCTCTGTTTGTTCTTTTTACCTTATCAATCTCTCTGTTTGTTCTTTTTACCTTATCAATCTCTCTGTTTGTTCTTTTTACCTTATCAATCTCTCTGTTTGTTCTTTTTACCTTATCAATCTCTCTGTTTGTTCTTTTTACCTTATCAATCTCTCTGTTTGTTCTTTTTACCTTATCAATCTCTCTGTTTGTTCTTTTTACCTTATCAATCTCTCTGTTTGTTCTTTTTACCTTATCAATCTCTCTGTTTGTTCTTTTTACCTTATCAATCTCTCTGTTTGTTCTTTTTACCTTATCAATCTCTCTGTTTGTTCTTTTTACCTTATCAATCTCTCTGTTTGTTCTTTTTACCTTATCAATCTCTCTGTTTGTTCTTTTTACCTTATCAATCTCTCTGTTTGTTCTTTTTACCTTATCAATCTCTCTGTTTGTTCTTTTTACCTTATCAATCTCTCTGTTTGTTCTTTTTACCTTATCAATCTCTCTGTTTGTTCTTTTTACCTTATCAATCTCTCTGTTTGTTCTTTTTACCTTATCAATCTCTCTGTTTGTTCTTTTTACCTTATCAATCTCTCTGTTTGTTCTTTTTACCTTATCAATCTCTCTGTTTGTTCTTTTTACCTTATCAATCTCTCTGTTTGTTCTTTTTACCTTATCAATCTCTCTGTTTGTTCTTTTTACCTTATCAATCTCTCTGTTTGTTCTTTTTACCTTATCAATCTCTCTGTTTGTTCTTTTTACCTTATCAATCTCTCTGTTTGTTCTTTTTACCTTATCAATCTCTCTGTTTGTTCTTTTTACCTTATCAATCTCTCTGTTTGTTCTTTTTACCTTATCAATCTCTCTGTTTGTTCTTTTTACCTTATCAATCTCTCTGTTTGTTCTTTTTACCTTATCAATCTCTCTGTTTGTTCTTTTTACCTTATCAATCTCTCTGTTTGTTCTTTTTACCTTATCAATCTCTCTGTTTGTATGGTATAACAAAACACTCTGGCTTGGATTTTTAGATATAAAGAAATGTTTCGATTCCATCAATAGAGACAAAGTATGGGAGGCACTGAAGAGAAACAGATAGAAAAGAACACCATAACCAGAATCTAAAACATGTATGACGGAATAACAAGCAAAGTAAAAACCCCCGTTGGCCTTACATCCAGTTTCCGAATAAATTCCGGTTTAAAACAAGGAGGAGTCCTCTCCCCTCTCCTGTTCATAATGACCATGAATGAGATACAACGAGAAGTAAAAGATCAAATGGGAGAAAATAACATGAACATCATGCTATTTGCAGATGACATCTGTATTTGGGGAGACTCGGCCGAAGCAGTGCAACAACAAATTGACAGCTGGGTAAACATTGCAGAAAAGTATGGCTTGAGATTTAATGAAGAAAAAATTGAGATACTAATTCTGAGCAGAGAAGAAAATAGTCCTACAAACAACAACATAGAAATGTATGGGCAACAACTCCAAGTAACAGATAAGTTCAAATATCTTGGTAGTATACTGTCACAAAATGGAAAAATAGAAGAAGAAGTAACAAATAGAATAAAAGTAGCGGGAAACTTCTACTCGTCCATCAGAAGTATTATTTGGAATAAGCATGTCCCCACGAAATGTAAAAGTTGCTTCCTTGTTTGTTTGTTTGCATGCGTGTATGTAAATGAGTGCAGAATGTGCAAGTGTGTGTGTGTGTGTGTGTGTAAATAGTGTCAGTAATTGCTCACAATAATGAACTTAGTCCATTATTGTGAGTGTAGTCACTAAAACAAAAAAAAAAGACCAGCTTAGTCTGGCTGGGGGACTTTAAACAGGGAGCACTGGGAGCACACCAGCCTGAAATTTCCCTTGCTAAAGACTCTTTCATTAGAACGGAAAATGAAAATTTAATTTTCGACCTTTTACAGTTATTTTTTCGAAGATTTGGATTTTTCCCAACTTTTTACATAGGAATCGACCATTTATTTATAATTTTTACCCATTTGCAACTGCTCCATTGTTCAGTGGTTCGTTTCTGTTATTACATTACAATCACTGAAGACTCTTCTTATATACCTATATGTTCTATAAAAATCTGGTGTGAACATCACACGACTTTCCTTATCCTATTGAATGGTGCTTATTTGGGTGTTCTGTTGTAACATTTACAATAGTATCGATGTTTTCAAAACATCGATGTCGATGTCCCAACCCTAAACGGAATAGATCAGTTGCGCTTACTTGGGTGATGTTTCAAAGTCGTAGAGCAGGAAAAATGAGGACCAACGGAATTTTTCT
>NW_007377841.1:135969-169794 GCF_000475195.1 Diaphorina citri
GATGCCAGACTGACGTCCTGAAAAGACGATGGGCCCCGAAGCTCAACAATCAAGCTGTCATCCCACGTGCGACGCTGTGATGGTCGCTTTCTTTGTAATGTGCGCATTCCTACGTCAATCACGAGCGGAAGCGTGAGGCGAAAGGACAGTGGACTGATAAAAGACATACGCCAGCCTTGATTCAAGCGCAGCATAATAAGGCCAAATGTGCTATGTTTACCTGAGGCTCAATTAACACACTATCACAAATTGATCTCATTCGTTGTCCTTAACTAATAATCCAGCTAAAGATACATCGATTGCTGCATTCATCTGAATGGACCAACGCTACTCATCAGGGCTCGGCCGGCCAACTCCCCGGGAGCGCGCAGCGCGACCCCATGCACAACCATGCGAAGCCCCGGGAGCGCGCAGCGCGACCGTAAACAAGGGAGCGCGAAGCGCGACCCTATGCATAACCCCGCGAAGCCCCGGGAGCGCGCAGCGCGACCGTAAACAAGGGAGCGCGAAGCGCGACCCCATGCACAACCCCGCGAAGCCCCGGGAGCGCGCAGCGCGACCGTAAACAACGGAGCGCGAAGCGCGACCCCATGCACAACCCCGCGAAGCCCCGGGAGCGCGCAGCGCGACCGTAAACAACGGAGCGCGAAGCGCGACCCCATGCACAACCCCGCGAAGCCCCGGGAGCGCGCAGCGCGACCGTAAACAACGGAGCGCGAAGCGCGACCCCATGCACAACCCCGCGAAGCCCCCGGGAGCGCGCAGCGCGACCGTATACGCAACCCCGCGTAGCGAACACGCGAAGCCCCCGGAGGGTGGAGGGGGGCGAAGCCCCCCTCCCGAGCACGAAGTGCGAGTTATGATGATAATAATAATCGTTCACTTAAGTAAATTATTATTGTTGTGACTTTTACACAATACATGTATTATATTAATGTTGTACTTAACTTTACACTTGAAAATTTTATTATTCCATACTTTCCTGGAATGAGGCCTCAGTTGACTGAATGATATACAGACGAACCTGTCTAAGTGGGAAACCTGAATAACTGAGAAAAAAAATCGTGGCCCCTTCATTTTTTACTAAAAAACCTGTTTAAATGGGAAAATCGCTCCGAAGAGATTGTCTCCCAATTATTCTTCAAAACTGGTGATAAAACCTCTTTTTTGGGGTAGTTTTTTCGCCACACTCCTCCTGTTTTAATCTATTGGGAAAAGTAAGAAAACTGGGAACAACATTATTTTGGAGCTGTCAAAAGCAGACTGACTTTATTTTCCAAAACCTACAGTCAGATAATATCTGGCCGATATCGTAACATCCCCTTCTCAAGATTTAAAGGAGAACAAAAATCATCAGTTCATAAAAAAATCTTTAAACCTCTTGGGCAGACTTGTAACCCTCTTGGGACGGGAATATTCTTGTACTGGACTCTGTGCACCACTACTACATCCTGGCATTGGAGTCTCAGCATCTTGGTTTGGCATAGTTTCTTCTTCGGATGGCTCAGTAGCAGTTTGGTCTTCTGGATCCAAATCCTCTGAGTCCTTAGGATCATCTGGTACTTCTTCCATGTGTTGACTCACTCTTGGTTTTATATGGATTTCATTTCTTCGCAGTATATTTTCGTCTTCTGTTTCTATGTTGTATGACCTATTGTTCTCTTTTTTCACGACTCTTCCTTTCTTCCATTCTTGATCATTTGGATTCTTCTTATACCACACTGGCTGGCCAACTATCAAAGGTCGCCTTTCTATCATTCTTTCATTGTTGTAATTTCGAGCTGCAACATCTCGATTCTTCCTTATATTGTTTTGTACCTCCTCAGAACTTACAATCGTTTGGTATTTTTGAATGTTTGGTACTTGGCAGCGTAACCACCGGCACATAAATCTTCGAGCAGGACTATAGTTGATTTTATTCGGTGTGTTTCTCCATACTAGTAGCATTTTGTAAAAGTCCACATTCTCATGAATTGCTTTCTGTACAAGCTGTTTAACAATCTTGACGGCCGCCTCTGCCTTACCATTCCCTTGTTGGTGAAATGGACTACTTGTTGTGTGTTGGAACTCCCACTCTTCCGTGAACTTGGCGAACTCTTTGTTCACAAAGTTTGTACCATTGTCTGATATGACGAGCGAGGGGATACCATAGCGACTAAAGTTACGCTTACATATGAGGATGAGACTTTTAGCTGTCATGTCAGGTAACTCGTCCAGTTCGAAGAAGTCTGAATAATGGTCTACAGTGACCAGGAACCTTCTCTTCTTGTTCTTAATGTTCATCTCAAACACATCCATGCTCACAATATCGAATGGACTCTCCGGTATGATATGTGTCATCATCTGTATTTTTGTCTGATTAGGTGCAAACCTCGCGCATGTTTCACAGGATGCTACCTTGTTCTTCACGTCCTCTGTGATTCCAGGCCAGAACAAAGTTTCCCGGGCTAGTTTCAATGTGGCCTCTATGCCAAGGTGACTGGAATGAAGCTTCTCAAGGAACTCTTTCCTAAGACATTTAGGAACGATGATTTGATTATTCTTTAGTAAGAACTTATCCTCGACCACAAGATCTGATCGGAAATTCCAAAAACATTTGATGAGATTGTCAACTTGTTTTTTATTCTCAGGCCAACCCTGTTGTATTTGTTGATACAACTTCTGTAACTGCGTGTCTCTGGCCGTTTCAGTTTTTATTTTCTCTAGTGACTTATCGCTTATGGAAACTCTTCGGTCCTCAAGGTAATGAACCCCATCTCTTAATTCTTTCACACAGCTAATGTGATCAAAAGTTTCCAATTTGTAAACATCGAGCTGTTTTTCTTCGTTCTCCAAGCTCACAGGAGCACGAGATAACGTGTCTGCTAAGTACATCTCTTTACCTCTCTTATATTTGATATGAATATTATACCGCTGCAGGGACAAGATCATGCTCTGAAGACGCTTGGGTGTTTTAAGTAAGGATTTCTGGAAAACACTTACCAAGGGACTGTGGTCTGTTTCCACTATGACATTGTTACCACAGATATATTGGTCGAACTTCTTACACGCAAACACGATTGCCAGCATCTCCTTCTCGATCTGCGCGTAGTTCCGCTGGGTGCTGGATAATGTCTTGGAGGCGTATGCGATGGGGAACCCGTTCTGTATGAGCGCACATCCGAGAGCAAATGAAGATGCGTCAGTTTGGATGTATATCTGACTGTTGACATCGAAGTATTTCAACAGACTGGTTTCTGCTATCATCTTCCTCAACTTATTAAACGCTTCATCATGTCTCCCAGTCCAAATGAATTCGTTGTTTGGTCTTGCTATCTCCCTCAGCGGCTCAGCATGGGATGACAGATTAGGTAGATATCTGGAGAGATAGGTTACCATTCCTAGAAATCGAAGAACACTTTCTTTATTTTCAGGTTTCGGCATGTTACAATGGCTGTTATTTTCTTACTGTCAGGTTTAACTCCCTGTGAAGACAAAATATGACCAAAGAAATTAATTTCGTTCACTCTGAATTTCAATTTTTCCAGGTTCAGTTTGACGTTTTCTTCACGTAAACGAGTCAACAGTTTTCTGAAGTGTTCATCGTGGCTTTGTTTCGCCTCGCTATCGCTGTTACCACAACCTACTATGAGAACATCATCGGCTAGAACGTACACACCTTCTAGACCAGCTGTAATTTCCAACATCTTTTGTTGAAATATCTCCATAGCTGTCGAAATTCCGAATGGAAGGCGGAGGTATCGATATTCCAGAAGGAAGTTAGTTTGCTGCTTTCCTCGGTCAGTGCTACCTGCCAAAAGCCTTTCCTAGCGTCCACTGTTGAGAAAAGTTTCGCGTTTTTCAGCTCGGGTAGAACCTCATCTAAAGTAGGTAACTGTTGTTTGGTATCTTTGATGGCTTGGTTAAGGAACCTGGGGTCTAAGCATATCCTTAGTTGCTTATTTTCTTTGCGTACTATAGTTAAGTTACTCACCCAGTCCGTATATTCGTTCTCTTTTGTTATGATACCCAGTTTTTCCATCTCTTCCAGTTCCTTCTTGAGATCTTCTCTCATGGTCATGGGGATTCTTCTCGGCGCTTGCCTTACTGGGTTCCTTCCATTGATGATTTCAATCTGGACTTCGCCTTTCATCCGACCAATTCCTTGGAATACATCAGCAAATTCATTGATGATCGGTTCAGGGTGAATGTGTTTTTCAACCTGGAATTCACTGGTGATTTGGTTACAAAATCTGATAAGGTTCAACTCTTCACAAGTTTTAGCAGATAACAAGGGGCAATGGTCTTTGTCCACCACTATGAACACAATATTGTACATGTTATTGTACCTTCGTACTTTCAAAGTGTATGATCCCACCACAGCTATAGGTGTTCCACCAAAAGCTCTTAGCTTTATATTGGTATGTTCTAACAATACACACTCACCTTGTCCAAGAATATCTTTGAGTTGTTTGTAACCAATCACATTACAATCGGCACCAGTGTCCAGTTGACACTTGACTGACTTTACCTTGCTTCTAGGTAACACAAAGTTCAAATGTGAGAACACGCCGCTCGTACCCAGCTTCTCAATCTTGAGTACTTCAGTCTCACTCTCACTTCCTTCGGTCAGTTGTTTCACCTCGGCTTCACCAAGACATACCTGGGAGAAGTGACCTCTTTTGTTACACTTGTAGCATGTTTTGTTTCTTGCTGGACACTTCTGAAGTGATGTATGCCACAGTCCTCCACAGTAAACACACTTCTTGTTACCTGGAACACTCCTCTGTTGTTGTTTGTTCATCACATCACTCCTGTATTTACTTGAGCTTGATATCTTGTTCACATCGTTCAGCTTCCCACTGACGTTTTCTATCTGCTTCCTGGACTCCTCATCCGCCTTGCACAGCTGTACAACTTCTGCTAGCTTCAATCTCTCCTTCATCCAGAGTTTTTCCTTCATTTTGACGTTCTGAATAGAGCAGATGATTTTATCTATCATGATCTCCTCTTCCATGTTCTTGTATTCACACAGCTTCACTTGATCGCTCAATCTGAGGAAGTAAGTGCGCGAAGCGCGACCCCATGCACAACCTCGCGAAGCCCCCGGGAGCGCGCAGCGCGACCCTAAACAAGGGAGCGCGAAGCGCCTGGTTAGATTACATATATATTTACCTTGAAGTTGTTTGGGTTGATATCATCTAGTTTGAAGTTGGTCAGAGTTTCAGTTTCATGATGGTTAGATTACATATATTTACCTTGAAGTTGTTTGGGTTGATATCATCTATTTTGAAGTTGGTCAGAGTTTCAGTTTCATGATGGTTAGATACAGGTACGGCAGGCGTTACAAAATCCTCACCAAACCGGAAGTAGGAATCCAATTTATCCTCTGTCTCCTGACCAGGAGTTGATGAACTCAGGACCATCTCCTGACCAGGGGTTGATGAACTCAGGACCATCTCCTGACCAGGGGTTGATGAACTCAGGACCATCTCCATCACTTCAGGCAGTAAGCTATTACTCGCTGAACTTTTTTCTTTAGGTTTATGTTTTGTTTGGTCTGTTGACTTGATATCATCTGGTGGTATTGGTAGAGGTGCTGATACCGAGAGAGGTGAAGTTTTGTTTTCATAACTAAGTAGAAGAAGTTGCGATTCCAAGGCAAGGAGACTTTGGAGAAACTGAAATCAAATTTATAAAATAAAATGAAAGGAGCTCAATGGCTTTGTGTTCAAATTAAATCCACCGCCTCATTGACTATTATTTTCATTTTTTTTTTTTTTTTTTTTTTTTTTTAAAAAAAAATTTGCATCTTCCTACTTCTGTCTGAATCAACACTTTTATATCATCAGGGTTCATATTGTTGTAGTTAATCCACAAAGGAAACATAAAACTAAAACTCGAAAGTCGACACACCTGACACCATGTTTTAATCTATTGGGAAAAGTAAGAAAACTGGGAACAACATTATTTTGGAGCTGTTAGAACACTTTAATAAATAAAAATAAAAATATTTTGGAGCTGTCAAAAGCAGACTGACTTTATTTTCCAAAACCTACAGTCAGATAATATCTGGCCGATATCGTAACACCTCCTCTAGCTCCCCACAAAGATATTCTATTGGGTTCTGATCAGCACTTTGACTGGGCCGGTCTAGAACTTTCATTTTGATAGTTTTTTGATGTTAGTCAGATGCTTGGATTTGTGTTTAGGGCAATTATATTGTTGAAAAATCAGACTATGTGTCATTTTTTTTTCTTCCATGAGGTAGTATAGGCTTCTTCACAATATGTTGGTATAAGGATTTGTCCATAGTGCCATCAGTCTTCACAAGGGGCCCCTCAGCTGGGCGATAAAAACTCATCCAGGCCATGACGTTTCCACCATGTTGTTGTACGATAAGAACTTGTTGTTGTACGATAAGAACAAATTTCCGGCTACCAGGATGTTACCCATACATGATTTTATCCGAACATACAAGATCCGATTCACTTTCGCCACTCCACAGACGTTTAGGCCATTTTTCTTCAGGTGAGAATTTCTATGTTGAGCATACCTACTCTACTTTGTCCCTCTGTATCTTAAAAAAAAATCAATAGTTCCTTTGTGAGTCCACATCCATGTAAGAATAAGGATTGTAGAAGTCATTTGAGTAGCGATACATGAATATCAATCAATAGTTCCTTTGTGAGTCCACATCCATGTAAGAATAAGGATTGTAGAAGTCATTTGAGTAGCGATACATGAATATCCGTGCCTTTATTCTCCTTTGAATCACGTTGGATCTCGGCTACAGACTTCCAAACAGTACAAATCGAGACCTTCTTGATGATCTTATCAGTGCTGAAACTTGTTTTTTGAGTCCACCACTTGAGGTCATATTCTTTACATCTTGGTAAGACATCCTGTGCAGTTAGATCGTAGGATCAGGCATTAAAACTACCCAAGATAAGAGGTTTTGAAGAATGTTTGGGAGAGAATCCCTTCGGAGCGTATTCTCAAGTTGGTGGATACAATGGAGATTCGCTGTAAAGCTGTAAGTGTTGTCAAGGGTTTATTTTACAAACAAATGCTAGTCATTCGGGAGAAGTTATGATGTGCGGATAAAAAAAGAAAAATAAAATTAAATGAGTCAAAATACTTTTGAATATTCCACTTTCTTATTTTCCCCTGAAAACATATGTTAGGTGGAAGTGTTCCAAATTTCGACACACGTCAATAAAATGTCTTTAGGTGTATTATAAGCTGGCTATAAGGAAGATTGTGATTTTTCATCAATATGGAAGAAATTTGGAAAAAACGAATCGTCAAAATACTTCTGAGCGCTACTGTAGGTGTTCTGGCATTTTTAATAAATCCAAAAGGTTCTCGGAATTTCAGAGGTGGCAACTTTTTATTTAAACACCCTGTATTTATATTTACCTTGAAGTTGTTCGGGTTGATATCATCTAGTTTGAAGTTGGTCAGAGTTTCAGTTTCATGCTGGTTAGATTACATAATTATATTTACCTTGAAGTTGTTCGGGTTGATATCATCTAGTTTGAAGTTTGTCAGAGTTTCAGTTTCATGATGGTTTCATGATGGTTAGATTACATATATTTACCTTGAAGTTGTTTGGGTTGATATCATCTAGTTTGAAGTTGGTCAGAGTTTCAGTTTCATGCTGGTTAGATTACATATATTTACCTTGAAGTTGTTTGGGTTGATATCATCTAGTTTGAAGTTGGTCAGAGTTTCAGTTTCATGATGGTTAGATTACATATATTTACCTTGAAGTTGTTTGGGTTGATATCATCTAGTTTGAAGTTGGTCAGAGTTTCAGTTTCTACACCGCCTTGTGTTAACATCTGATCCACTATATGCTGGGGGTGAGCAGGACACATCCATGTGAGTGTGGGAGGGGAGGCGAGGGGAGGGTCTAGACAGTCCAGATGATAGTAGAGGGGACAATAGTCACAACCCAGGAGAGGACCCGTACGGAAACACGTACGACCACACGAGTGACAAATCTTCACAGGGTGAGGGACCAAACCATCCGAGTCTACTTCTATGAGGTTCAATAAGGAACGAACGCGCTTTGAAGTTATCTTCACACTGTCTGGAACTGTAGGCATAACAACACAATATTACAATTCACTCACAAGCCCAAAATTCAGTATCTTTTAGGAGTAAACATGGTTGTCAATTTTTGTCAAAATTTGTTCGAAAGGCAATCAGGCCCAAAATTCATTGAGAAAATTTCTGATGGTTAAAGTGGAACAAACAAACTAAAGGAAAAAATATATAAATATACCTACCAAAGACAAACAATATAAACAATCTCAAAGTTACAGAGATGTCAGAGACACCAAATCACGAAGATATTTTACTTTTTTCGCTCAATGACTTACTCTTATCTGTTCCAGGCCACACATATTTATCATAGGACTTATCCTCGTATTTGCCCAGGGTGAATTGTTCAGGATTACTATGTGCCGCTGCGCTGAGGAGTATTTGCATAGCGTTCCTTACTTCCACCTCATTCTCCTTGTCTGTCCAGTCTGCATATAACAATAGAAACAGTGTCAAAATACCTACTAACATACTAAAGAGAAATTATTTTCTGTCAGGGCCGTAACTAGTACACACTACAGAGCCCAAGTCTTACGAGAAATCATTCTGTCAGGGCCATATTTAGGGACCCCCCTCGACGAAATCCTGGCTATGGCCCTATTCTACGGAACCTCTGAAGAACCGATTGTCTCATTAGAAAATTAATGGTGGATCCGAGAAACAGAAGGCAAAATTGTTAAATTAAAACTTGGAATTGTTCAACACCCCTTTTAGTCCAGGAAACGAAGACTTTTGCAGAACAGATGTCTGTATAAAACGGTAAAATGTTTTGAAATCACCGAGTCTGGAACTCGTAACTCCAAGAAGATTGCTGCTATGACAATAGTGCATACATTAATTTATTTTGTAGAGAATTGTGTGTCAAACAATTTGAGATTGTTAATTTTTCGGTAGGATTTACAACTTTTGATTAAAAAAAAAAAAAATCAATAACGCAACTTACGCCCTTTTGGTATCGTAACGGTAGTTTGTAGGACAAAATAGAAAGAACCAATTTGTACAGAATTTTGTTTTGAACAATTTCGATCGGAATACTTTTATCGCTAGAACCAACTGTTTTCGAGATGTTTGCAAAAAAACTAAAATCTTTAGCACTTTTGAAACCCTCATTCAGGACATTATCTCCTACCTCTTGGGGAAAAAACCGCAGACTACATTATTTCTGTCCAGCAAATATCGATTTTCGTCTTCGTGTCCTGGACTATTTACTTGGTTCATCCTCAGTTCTGGTTCCTTTAAGTATAAAAAAATAAACTTATTTTGTACAAATCATGTCTACGACCCATTATAACATATGCCTGTCCTCTGTTCAATATTATGTCAAAAACTAACTTAAACAAATTACAAGTTTTACAAAATATTGCTCTCAGAATAATTGGCTGTTATGACAGAAGAACTAAAATTTCTCTTATGCATCAGGAGCTGAGAGTAGAGTACCTTGATTCTTTTATTAAGAAAATATCTCAAAACTTAGTCAAAATGAAAACTCAGTCTTAAGGGATATAAACTCGAGTAATCTTCCAAGTTGTATCAGTAAATACAAAAAAATATCTTTCTACACTGGTAATGCCGCCACTGGTCGCTACACATTAAAAGTAGCTTCTTGCCCTCTTGAGTTCAATCCGAAAATCTGCTAGACATTGAACCCAGGATATCTACAGTGTGATTAAAAAGATTTCACTTTCACTACTACTTACCTGTTCCTTATCCTCTCTACTAGATCCCATGGTGTTTCTATTATGACTCACAGCTTCCAGCTGGATAGCCTCCTGGAGTGAAGGTGCTAGACTGGGAGGACGTCGGTAGTGATGGGATATGAACCCAGGTATCTGAAATACAAGACACTCATCTGAAATACTCATCTCAAGTATTGATTGCCGCATTACTGAAGTATTGATTTACTGAACTATCAATTCGTTTATTTATTCATTCCCTCATATTTTATTGTTGTTATTATTATTATTATTATTTTTTTTTATTATTATTACCTATTATTTATTATTATTATGGAGCTTTATTTCTCATATAATATGGTACACAGTAAGTTTCCAATTATGGGCTATTAATAGCAGACATAATTGTTGTTCCTGTGTTCCCTTTACTTGAGCAGTCAAAACAAGGTCTTTGTTCAAAAAATGAAATAAAATAATAATAAACAATTTATTATTATTCAATTCTAGTAAGAAATCATCTTTTCGTTACTTTTTTAGGAATACATAAATCATTACGAATACTGAATACCATCGGCATAAAAAAAAGTTTCATTGTGGGAGGAAGCACTGTGCAACGTACCTTCCTCTTTTAAAGATATTCTACCGTTGAACCTTTGACACGTTTGGCAACGTAGCCTACTTTTTTGATGACTCCTTGCTGCCATATCCATCTGGATTAACCATAGTAATTCTACAATTAGCACAAACCCTTAAAGGGTACATTCCCCAAATTAAGTCATCATGTAATCTACCCTTATGTATGCTTGGTAAAAAGAACTCAAATTCTTATATTGGTGTTCTAGGAACAAGATCTGTAAATTTTATTGTACTTAAAAATAAAATAAATGAGTTTATTTATATTAAAAAAAAGTTCTGGTTCTGGCTTG
Organism: Diaphorina citri; assembly: GCF_000475195.1. Classification (NCBI taxonomy): domain Eukaryota; kingdom Metazoa; phylum Arthropoda; class Insecta; order Hemiptera; family Psyllidae; genus Diaphorina; species Diaphorina citri. Next base: position 146,660 of record NW_007377841.1, read on the forward strand.
GTTTATAATAGAGAGAGCTGCATGACTAGGATGCGAACCCAGGTACTCACCTATAACCACATCATCCAATGATTTCTCTTCTACATGCTGTTCCCTATCTGACTTGAGAGTTCCACACAATTCATTACTATCTGCTACATCAGTCGTGTTAATGGTAATACTTAATGATTCAGGTTTTACATCTGAGAACAAAGAATATACACATTATGCGGCCTGAGCTTTAGTGATCAACACCAAACTCTAATACATAATGACAAATTTTCCTAAATTAAAATTCTGGCCACTCCTATGCGAAACGTCCCTTTCCATTCTGTTAAGAGATTAATAAAAATACAAAGCTGTCACAAACATAAAGCATTTTTAAAAAGAGAAAGTTTGGGGAAAAAATGGAAAGACATAGTTGACAAACCTGAAATCATACCTCAGACACCTAGAAGAGCAGCGGTCGCCACCTTCCACCTGATGACAGGTCATGATTGTCTTGCCCAACATCTCGACCGGATAGGCTGCAGAGAATCCCCTACCTGTCCACTCTGCACTCAACAAGCTGTCATGAATGCAGACCACCTTCAGACATGCCCAGAACTCACGGATCAAGACAACATCATCGCAAAATATTGGGACACGAAGAGGAAAATGACCTGATAGTCAATTCCCAGCATTTGATACCAACCAACACTCTGGCAGAATTTCAATAATAACAAACTAGTAACTAGGGGAACGAGTTCTGAGCGGTATAACACAAGGTATGATTAGTAATAAATGAACAGATAACCCCCTCCTTATCAATCAAAACAAACTTCGAGTTACATAGACAATATAGCAGTTATCATTGAAGTTAGGCAAGATCGCGTCGTGCGGGTATTTTTGGGCGCACTCAGTCTCGTGAGGACAAGCACAAACGTAAGTAGTTAAGGAAAAAAACGCTCAACTTGACACTGGGAACTCAGTTCGTAGGTTTTGACTTACCCATGGTCTCCACTGGGATGTGTTCTTCCTCCTCCTCCTCCTCTTCATCATCATCATCATCATCTGAATATTCTTCATAGCTATCACTTTCCCCCTCCTCTTCCTCCCTTGTTTCCTCTCCTCCGAACCTCTCTGTCCAGAGTTTATTGAACTTGAGTAGACTGCACAACTCTTCATCTACTTTCTCTTCCTCTGCTTCCTCCTTGTCATCAGCTTCACATTTTACTGAAATAGAGAGCCAAGATGCGTTAGATCCTAAAATTAGTGGTTCAGAGAGCTACAACAGAGTGAAGCGGAGACTCTATGCGTCTTGAATTTGACACTTCCCCTTATATACTCTATGCAGTCTATGCACTCCGCTCAACTCACTCAGAGAATGAATCCGTACAAGATGCGATTGGATTGACACTCAAACTCTGATGCAAGGAGAAATAAACAGCTTCGTGGTCCGTTTTTTTTTTTTTTTTTTTTTTTTTTTTTTTTTTTTTTTTTTTCGTTGGGTGTTCTTTCCCTTTTCTCTCTCCGTGTTTTCCTTTCTCTTCTCTCTCTGTATCTCATGCTCTCCTCCTGCATCTTTTTTTTCTCTCTCCCATTTTGCTCCTCCTTTTCCCATTCCTCCCTCCCTTTCTTTCTCACGTTCGGGTCATTGGAACTAAAATGGGTTAATGAGACAAGAATGCAACATGTAAATGAAGATAGCATTCCCCCCTAAATCATGGGGCTGTTGCACAACTTTCTTTCTGCAACTATTGTTGTTGGTATAAGGAGGTAAATGTTTTAAGCCCTTTGTCACTACGCCCTGATTAGATCTCTTGTGACTTTCTCTTAATTTCTCATTACCGCCACCTAGTTATAAAAAAAGTGATATTATTCAAGCTACTTATAAGTGCAATAACTTTCAAGTTTCAAGTTAATCGGTCTAGTAAAAGTGCCTCAAAAGTCAAAAGTTAGTTTGCAAGATTTGACCCATACATTCATGCAAACATAAGCATGTAAAAATTGCGATTAAAAATGTTCTCGATACCTATACATAGGTTACATGATACATCACTCATCATCGATTTGAATGTGCCCAAAGGCAACTTATAGGAAACAAAAACAGCCGACAAAAAATTTCGTCCAACAGGCCCCACTCCCCCTCTTCGTCCTCTAAATCAAAATAAATTGTTGATCAATCGAAACAAAATTCATGCCTGAACGGATTCGCGATTTGTCTATTATTACAATCGAACCTGTCTAAGTGGGAATCCAAGGGACCGGTTCAATCGAAACAAAATTCATGCCTGAACGATTCGCGATTTGTCTATTATTACAATCGAACCCGTCCAAGTGGGAATCCAAGGGACCGGGAGTTTTTTCCCACTTATATTAGGTTTCCCAGTAAGTGTCCCACTTAGAGAGGTTGCAATTTTCCTATTCCCACTTATAACTAGAGATAAATGTAAACATTGGTTTGGAGGAAGAGGAATCTAGGTTTCCCAGTTAAAAAGTGTCCCACTTAGAGAGGTTGCAATTTTCCTATTCCCACTTATAACTAGAGATAAATGTAAACATTGGTTTGGAGGAAGAGGAATCTGTCATCAAGGGTTACTTATGCTTTCCTACTAACTCCCACTTACAGAGGTCCGCAGAAGGCTCCGGACCTAGGAAAATGGCAACCTCTCCCACTTATAGAGGCTCGATTTTCCCATTTAAACAGGCTTTTTAGTAAACAAGCTGGGTCCGTCCCTCCGGGAATTTTTTAGCCCGTAGTTTATTCGATCGTGGTTAAAGAATACCTATGTACCTACCTAACATGACTTCCTCCTTGAAAAACCGCGGAAAAAAGTTATTACACCGTATTCATTTCAACTACAAAAGCCGTTGTTTTTTTCTATTTTTCAAAGGATATCCTATCTTATCAGAGGAAAAGATCATAGAAAGTGATCATTTCAACCTCGATCATTTCAACTGCCCCCGGTCCCAATTGGTTGAATTAATCGAGGTTCTATTGTATCTCATTGCACATTAACATTAACCAGGGTAGAATCTTTTCCTCATCCAAAAGGCTCCTCAACTCCTAAGTCTTATAACGGTACCTATGAATATAAATTATATATAGAAGTAATGGAATTTCCATGCATTGCTTTGCATCCCCCATCCCCTCACAGCGTAGAGACGAGTTCAATTATTTCAACTCCATCAAAAGCCGTTGTTTTTTTTCCATCTTTCAAAGGATCTCCTATCTTATCAGAGGAAAAGATCATAGAATGTGATCATTGCAACCTCGATAATTTCAACTACCCCCGGTCCCAATTGGTTGAATTAATCGAGGTTCTACTGTATCTCATTGCACATTAACATTAACCAGGGTAGAATCTTTACCTTTTCCTCATCCAAAAGGTTCCTCAACAACTCCTAACACCCATATTTATGAACAAAATGCTGGCTCTTAAGTTCGTGCTAAGCATAGTCTTAAGGCATTTGATTGGTCAATTTTGACTTGTCCCATGACTTCCTCCTTGAAAAACCGCGGAAAAAAGTTATTACACCGTATTCATTTCAACTTCAATAAATTATTTCAACTCCAAAAGCCGTTGTTTTTTTCTATCTTTCAAAGGATATCCTGTCTTATCAGAGGAAAAAGATGATAGAAAGTGATCATTTCAACTGCCCCCGGTCTCTATTGGTTGAAATAATCGAGGTTCTATTGTATCTCATAATCTCATTGCACATTAACATTAACCAGGGTAGAATCTTTACCTTTTCCTCACCCAAAAGGTTCCTCAACTCCTAAGTCTTACAACGGTAGGTACCTACCTATGAATATAAATTATATATAGAAGTAATGGAATTTCCATGCATTGCTTTGCATCCCCCATCCCCTCACAGCGTAGAGACGAGTAATAAAACGTAAAATAAACGTAGAAGCATTTGCCTCTCTTTTTCATTGATCGTAACGCCAGCCTCGCCACGCCAAGGTGTAAAAGTAGGAGAAAATGGTGTGGAGGGGACGAAATAGGGGCCTGGATGTGAATGGGACATGGGCGAGAGAGGAACAGGGGAAATGGAAAGAGGAACAGTGGAAATGGAGAGAGGAACAGTGGAAATAAAATTTATTTCTGATTTCTGATATATAGGTGTTAGGTTCCTATAGGTGCACTGTCTGATATCGCTATATACATGGCGTGTATAGAGTTCAGGGTGCTTGTCATTCCGGGTGGGGAGGTGAGGTGGGGGCCCTAGGTGGGGTGCGCTTCCTTATTTCTGATTTCTGATATATAGGTGTTAGGTTCCTATAGGTGCACTGTCTGATGTCGCTATATACATGGCGTGTATAGAGTTCAGGGTGCTTGTCATTCCGGGTGGGGAGGTGAGGTGGGGGCCCTAGGTGGGGTGCGCTTCTCTCTGAGCTAGAAGCCGTTCCGTTGTCTCTTTGTGCTTCATGATGTGTGTCATGAAGTTTTCAATTCTAGACCAGTTGTATTGGTCTCTCAGCATTAAACCTGTTAGGTTTTCTGGAGTTATGCTTGAGTTGATTTGGTGTTCCAGCTGTTCCCTTTCGCTTTCCCAGCGGACACAGTGGAAGAGTGTGTGTTCCGCTGTATCCTCGTCGGAGCAGTACATACAGATTGGGTCTTCGTTTATTTTGAATCTGTGTTTATAATATTGGAAGTTGCCGTGTCCAGAGAGAAGTTGTGTAATGTAGTAACCAACTTCTCCGTGTCTCCTTTCCAGCCAGGGTTTGATTTCTGGAATCAGTTTCCTCGTCCAAGCTCCTTTGGTTGATCCGCTCCATCTGGCTTGCCATTTCTGAATTGTGTTTTCTCTTTGTCTCTCCTTGTCCTCTTTGGATTTTTGGAACGTGATCGCTCTCTCTTCTAGTATTAAGTCTATAGGAATAACTCCGCTTATGACTGTTAGAGCCTCCGTTGATGTGGTTCTGTACGCACTTGTCACCCTTAAAGTTCCTATCCGCTGAGCTTTTAGGAGTTTATCCCTTCTTTTTTTAATTTTTAGGCAATCTGCCCATACTGGAGCCGCGTATAGCAGAATACTTTCAGCCGCGTTCTGTAGAACTCGTCTCTTGGCCTCTCCTGCTCCTCCGACTCTTGGCATAATTCTTGCCAGGGAGCTCATTGAGTTGGCCGCTCTTTCAGACACGTAGTCAACATGTGGTCCGAATTTTAGGCTCTTGTCCAGCATTACACCTAGGTATTTTATGGATGGTTTTTCTTCTATTGCCTGGCCTTCGATTTCTATCTTCAGAGGTCTGCAACGTTTTTTCCCAATCAGGGTGATTGCCTCAGATTTGGTTGGGGCAATCTCTAGTTGTTTCTCGGTCATCCATTGTTTGATTTTTGCTAGTATTTCGTTTGATTTCCTCTCCAGTTCCTCCTCCGTTTTGGCTTTAATGACAACGGCCAAGTCATCGGCATATGCAATAAGGGTGGAGTCTTCTGGGACGGGTATGTCCAACACACTATTATAGAGTATGTTCCACAGCGTAGGCCCTATGATCGACCCCTGCGGGACTCCTGCTGTCATGTTTTTGTCGAAATTCTCCCCAACCAATTTCCTCTTACTAAGGTATGATTTAATGGTTTCTATTAGACTGTTATTTATGTTTAGTCTAATCATTTCTGTTATGATTGCTGCCCAAGATGCCGAGTTGAACGCATTTTTAATGTCTAGAGTTATCATGAGACATAATTTCCTCTTCCTACATGGTAATACCATCTCTTCTTTGGCAATCTTGATGATTTCGTTGATCGCATGGACTGTGGATCTCCCTGCTCTGAATCCAAATTGCCTCGGAGATAGAAGATTTTTGTCCTCTAATTCTTTGACCAGTTTTGTGTTGAGGATTCCTTCATACAGCTTACCTAAGGTGTTAAGTAGGCAGATGGGTCTGTATGAATTGGGGTCTGTGTTCAGTTTTTTTGGTTTTTCTATGAGCAGGACTCTTGCTTCTTTCCAGGGTTCCGGAAATTCCTCTTCATTGATTAGTTTGTTCAGTACTTTGATGAACAGGTCTGGCGATTCCATTACCATTTCTTTGATGATTTTGGGTGGGACTTCGTCGGGGCCTGGGGCTTTTTTTGCCTTCATATTGTGGGCTGTGTTAACTAGTTCGTCTATGGTGATCACGAGTCTGGGGCGGGGGGTCGTGTTCTCCTCCCAAACTTGGATGGGATGGGTGGGGAACAGTTTGTTAATTGCCGTTTCCCTCACTTCCGGGGGTAAGATTGGAAGTTTTTTCCCGACTTTTCTTCGGACTATTTTATATCCAAGGCCCCAAATGTCCTTTTTTAGCTCTTCGCATAAGTCCAACCATCCTTTTTTCTTAGATTTAGCTATTTCAATATTTAGGGATTTTCTAGCTTCTCTGTATTCGTTGTACATTCGCATGCTATCTGTCTCGTCGGTTCTTCTTCTGTTCCTTGTGTAGGTTCTTCTCTTTTGGGTGCAGAGTTGCCTTTTATCTCTTATATCCTCGTTCCACCAGTAAGCGGATTTCCTTCCTTTATTGCTTTTCTTTTTCATGGCCTTTCGGCATATTTCTTTAGCTAGGTGAGATAGGTCTTCCTCGTCAAATTCGTCAAACTGGGTTTGCCTGGCTGCGTTGTTCACGATCCTTCTCAGGGTTTCTAAATTTAGTGTATTTATGTTCCAGCCCAGTGGGGCTGTGTTGTTAGAGTTCCCTGGTGTCCTTAGTTGTCTGACTTCGAAATATATATATTGGTGGTCGCTGCCGTTTTCTAGGTCGTCCAGGACTTTCCAAGATACTATACGTTCGCTAATCCCTTCTGTGCTGAGAGTGAGGTCAATGATTGACTCTTGATCTCTTCTTTTAAAGGTGGGGGTATTTCCAATGTTTTGTGTGATAAGGTTTTCCATGGCGATCCATTCCGAGAGTTTTCTTCCCCTCCCATCAAGTCTCGTCTCTCCCCATTCAGGGGACTTGGCGTTGAAATCGCCTCCAATTATGGCATCTTTTCCTTTTGTTCTGAGAGTTGCGCTGATTTCTCTTAATGTTGCGTCCATTTCTTCGATCCGATCGTTGCCTGATGTATACACGCTCATGAGTAGTATGTCCTGAATTTTAACCCATGTGAATCCTTTGCCTGATCCCATTTCTTCTACATATGTATTTTTGGTGGTTCTCCATACTTTTGCAGACTCGTGTCCTCCCCATTCCGCTGTTATTGTTATATTGGGTTCGCTAATAAAGCATAGGTCAATGTCCCATTCTAGTGTCGCATTGTAAAGCAGGTCGTGGGCTCTTCGGCACCTGTTTGTGTTTATTTGGAGTATTTTCATCGTCTAGAGAGTGTCCATCTCCTGAAACTTGGACAGGCTGTTGATGTCGGCCTGTGTCCTTTCTTTCCACATTCGTTGCAGTATGGGGGTTCCTTACAATCTTTGATGTCATGTCCTTGTTTGGTGCAGTTGAGGCACAGTTTAGCTTGCCTTTTGGCTCTGCACTTGGGGGTGGAGTGCCCCAGTTTCAGGCAGGTTAAGCATCTGTCTACCCGGATTTTCCTTTTGATATAGCAGATGCTCCACCCCACTCTGATTTTGCCTCTCCTTTCTAGGGTTTGAACATGTTCTTCTTCTATCCATATTTCAGCATTTTTGTCACCGAATTTTGTATCGTAAATTTTCTTTACTTCTATCTTAGGGTTTGTGCTCGCGCTTTCCAGTGCGTTCGTTATTCCTTGTTTCAGGTCTTCTTCGGTCGCAATAGATTCTATACCTGTGATGATCATGGGCTTTTTGTTAAAGACTTCATCAGCTTCTAGTTCTTCGCCCTGCACTTTGTCTTTGATTTCTCTTATGAGTATATCTGCTTTCCCTTTTTCTGTTCTGATAATTAGTTCATCCTTATTCGTCCTCCTAGTGCCTCTGATTTCAATGCCGAGGGCTTCAGGGTCTACTCTCTCTCTAATTTTCCCCGCCATCTCAGCATATGACATCTTGCTGTTGATTTTGATAGTATCAAAGTCCACCTTCCTTTCGGGCTTACCTGTCTCTCCCTGTCTTCCTGCATGGGGGGGTATATACAGGTTTATTTTGATGTCCTTGTCGTAGAAACTGATTTCTGTTAGTTTTCTCAGCTTGTTGTGGTCGATTGTTCCTGCTGCCGCCATGTTTAGGATCTTGATATTCTTACTCCTGATGTCTTCTATCATTTTCATTAAGTTGCTGCCGTCTTCACCTCCTGTGGCCATGTATCGATGGTATATCTTGTTAGAGATTTTCTTCTCGATCAGTTGATATCCATCTTTTGGCTTCTTATCCGTAATTATTTCTTCGATTTGACCGCAGGATCTGTAAGCGATTCCTAAAATCCCAGAATTTTCCTTTCCTTGGTCAGAGAAGATTAGGGCAAGATTATCCTTATCTTCTGCCATGAGTGGGTTACCTCTTATAACTTTCACTTTTTCATAAGCTGTTTCCGGCCATACCATTTTGACTATCTCTTCTACCTCTACTGAGTCCTGACCGTGGGCTTCAATCAGTCCTCTAATCATGCTCCTATCTTCTTCCTTGTAATTCCTATTTCTCGGTTCGCTGTCCTCCATTAGCTTCTTGACGTGGCGTTCCACCTCCGGGATACAGGCTGCCAGTTCTGTAGCCCTGGCCAGCATAGTTGTTAGCTCTGTTTTCCCTGTGGATGCCCTCATTTTCCCAACGTAGTTGTTGATTTCTATCACCACTTTCTCCAAATCATCGAGCTTTCCTAGGGTCTCTTTAAGTCCTATCTCCGTGGGGACTGAAGACCCCCCCGCTGGTGCTCGGTTCGTGATGTTCTGCAGGTTATTGTTCCGCAGGTTGGGCATCGCTGCTGGTTTAGGCAGCGTGTTATCAGCAGAACTCATATCTGCTGACGCGGAATGTTGGTTCGCTTGGACTCTACACTATTCACTATAGGACAATAATCCTAACAACCAATGTTTACCTACCATGCTGGCACCGGTCGCTATGCGCATTTACATGTCATAGCTACTCATTTTCCTCACGATAACGGTACCTATATGAATATAAATTATAAATAGAAGTAATGGAATTTCCATGCATTGCTTTGCATCCCCCATCCCCTCACAGCGTAGAGACGAGTAATAAAACGTAAAATAAACGTAGAAGCATTTGCCTCTCTTTTTCATTGATCGTAACGCCAGCCTCGCCACGCCAAGGTGTAAAAGTAGGAGAAAATGGTGTGTGGAGGGGACGAAACAGGGGCCTGGATGTGAATGGGACATGGGCGAGAGAGGAACAGGGGAAATGGAAAGAGGAACAGTGGAAATGGAGAGAGGAACAGTGGAAATAAAAAGGGAAACAATGGAATATTGGAAAGAGGAACAGTGAAAATGGAGAGAGAAACAGTGGAAACGGAAAGAGGAACAGTGGAATTGGACGGAGAAAGAGAAATGGACAGACAACATGGGAATTGGGAGAAAGGAACGAATGGAATTTGTGGAACAGTAGGTACCAAATAAAGAGCGGAACGGAGAAAGTGAAAAAAGGATTAGTGGAAAGGAAGGAGAGGAACAGTGAAATTGAAAGGCAGAGAAAACCGGAAGTACCAAGAGGGACCAGTTTAAATGGATGGATCAAGAGTGGATAAGTGAAGAAGAGGGGAACAGTGGTAATGGAAGTGTAGAAAAGAGAGAAGAGGAAAAGTGAAAATGGAACAGGAAGAGTGTAAGGGCATAGATAGATGGATAGAGAGAGAGAGAGAGAGAAGTGAGATGGAGAAGTTCGAAAAGTGAGATGGAGAAGGTCAATTATTTCGTTGGGTGAAAATGAGCCCTTTTGAAACAGTTGAAACGCATTGACCCCTTTACCTTAAGGCTTTATCTTATCTAGAAATCTATCTCCATTTGTCACACTTCGTTTCTCTCCTTAAGGCTAAATCTACCTCTCCCTCCTTCTCTTTTCTCTCTCTCTCCTTCTCTTTTCTCATTCTCTCTATCTCTTGTTTTATCTTTTCTCTCTCTCGCACACTTTCGTTATAGCTGTTTGTCTCTTCCTCCTTCTCTTTCTATCTATCTATCTATCTCTATCTCCTTCTCCTGCTTTCTCCTTTGTCTCGCCCACCCTCGTACACTTTCGTTACTTTCTTCTTTTTCTCTCCCTCTTTCTTTCTCTCTCTAAATTTAATTCCTTAACAACTGTAGGGTCTGTAGGTACTGGGACTATTTTTCAGCAGACTTTCCAAGAAAATCTTTGAAAAATACACACATTCATTAATGTATACCTAATTCTGTACTGCTTGTTTACCAACGCCCTAGGCAAGTTGTATGTGTCTGAATTCTAAATATATTCCAAATTTGCTCTGTAGATATATCTATGATTATACAGGGTGAACACGAAAAACGTTACCAAAAGTAGATTTCTGAGGTCATTTCCAACAAAAAACATTCTATAACTTTTTTCCTATCTTGCTTAGTTTCCGAGATATTAGCCATTTTGTTTTTCCTTTAAAACACACGACCTTTCCCCTTGATAAACCGGTCAGACCTTTTTTTCAGTTAAACATAGAAAAAAATGGAGCACAGAAAAAAAGTTCTGACCGGTTTATCAAGGCAAGGTTGTGTATTTTGAAGAAAAAACAAAATGGCGAATATCTCGGAAACTAAGCGAGATACGAAAATAAGTTATGGAATGTGTTTTGTTGGAAATGACCTCAGAAATCTACCCTAGGCTATTGGTAACGTTTTTCGTGTTCACCCTGTATATGGCATATAATTACATAATATATTGTATAGGTGGTGTGTATGGTTCAGCCTTTGTGTACGAAGCTCAAGGATTAGATGTAACATTCCTTTGTGATGATATTAATCTTCAAAATGTTCAGGGTGATTGGGAAACCATTATCCCAGGTGCAACACACTGCTGAAAGGGCATAATAGATTTGCTTTGTAGACGAGTCAGGTGGGTACGAAACCAAGTATTAATCTAGTGTACCACCCTGTTTATTTGAAGGGTATGCTTAAGTTCAGCCATTGAAGTGTTAATAGTCCAGGGAATCTAGGAACTCAGTAGTAATTTTTTGATCATTTATTTGTGTAGGTATATCAATAATAAGGTCAAACATGTGTCTATCATCATTATTGTTGTACATGTATACCTATATAGGTAGATGAGTAGATAGAAATAAATTAAAATCTAGGTACCTACTTTCATTCGAAATCCAAAATTAATGCAAATGAATAAAGAGGACTTTTTTGACTCATCTATTTTTGACCTCAAATTTCATAATTTCAGGCTGGTTGAGATTTTTGTGAGTAGGTGGGTTGGTAGCTTTTTACCGAATGGTTGGTAAAGTCCCCATCACTAAAGACCATAGCAGTTATACAGTGACATTATCCCTTAATAGTAATAATAATGATTTTTTTCCCTCCAAGATAATAATAATGATGATGATAAAAAGGCGGATTTAATACCCTGTAGAGTTGACACGAGATTACTGTTGAAGCTATCCTGTATGAAATATATCATAAAACCACAGGGAGGATGAGATCCGTAGTGTTTTCCTTCTGGCGCAGACCTTTCGGTGAATGGAAAAATTCAATGTTTTCCCCGAGCTTTTGAAATGTACGTTGCGCCGAGCTCTTGACGTTTGTGCGCCTTCCAATTGTCCCGAAACGCCACGCCAGGAAAGATTTGAAATTGAAAATAAAGTTCCATTATTTTGTCATTTTATTATTTCAAATTTTAATGGATCGATGAATAAATAAGGATTTGTGTTGCAAATTACAATAAATAAGTTTGAGGAAGACTTGATAAATTATTTGGAGAAACAAAGCATCAATACCCCATATTTCCCTTTTATTCAGTTTCTCTCACTCTCTCTTTCCCTCAGTGGATGTATCTTGTAGAAGCTATTCTCGAAGTTTCATCAAAATCGGTCTAGCCGTTTCGGCTGTGCCGGTTGATTATGAACGATTTTTAGTAATTTTTTGGTCATAGTTTGGAAACCACTGCGAGTTTCGGAAAATCCGTTCTTAGTGGGCCTATTGTCTAGGTCAACAAGGTCCTCAAGACGCGGGGTCTGATGTGCCTCAATACGGCCCTGGGATAGATGGGTCGGTAATGGATGGTAAATGCCATAAAAAAAATCATTGTAAAATCACCTTGGTTCTCTATTCCTTCACTCTTATCCGGTTGTTTGTCTTCTGTAAGTTGTATTGATACATGGGGTGCAGGTGTGATACTTGTAATATTGTTCCTCGCTTCATTATCATTATCATCAGGTAACTGTACTTCACTGGCACTGAAAAACAATCAATTACTGTACAACTTACAAAACAAGGCCCTACAGCCCTGATCCCGTCCCAAGTCTAATTAGGAAAATGACCTGATAGTCAATTCCCAGCATTTGATACCAACCAGTCTAATGAGCAAATGTTACCGACTGAACTTGACAAATTTTGTAAAAGAAAATATCATAGTGCAGAATTGATACTAGCACCTGAGGTGATGAATTTGTAACCTCCCGCTTAGAATGAGAAAAGTGAAAACTACCTTGGACTATGAATATTATTTTGTACTTGAGTTACTCCAGTGTCATTATTAACGTCATTGATAGAGACAGGTGGCACTGCAGAATCATTGGACACAGGTGGATCAGTTGGTGCTGTATCATCCGACATATCCAAGTATTTCTGGAAAACAAAAGAGAAATAATGAAATGGGACAAACATAGTTTTACATATTTATAGTTGAGAATCAGTGGTTCAGTCATCCAAACTTTGTGTTGAAAAGTCTGATAAATTTCATTAAAATCAAACAAATTATTGGTGAAACGAACTAAAGGTTTGTATTTACCTCTCTCATTTCTTCCTCACTTGTTCTCTCGTCTTCATCGCTATCGTAAGCATTGTGTTCATCATCACTTTGCTCACTCGGTTCCGGTATAGAACACCCGATGATTTTTTTGATAATGTTCGAGTCCATTCGCATGTTCTCAGTTTTCAGGAGTAGCTCATTGATTCGTTCTATATCATCTATCTCCGATGTTGTGTTCTTCTTGCTGAGGAGTTTGCTCAGGTATTCATTCTCACATAGAGAACGCGTCACAATCTCGCCCGTGTTCTGAAATTACACAAGTCAACTATACAACGCAGTCAGGTAAAGGGTGACTTCACACGGTTCTCAATTGAACCCAAAATTAAAGGAGCAAATGTGCTCTAGGTGTTGAATATGTTCGTTGTATTTCATCGACATTGAACAAACCGTCCAGACGTTTTAAAAAGAGCCCCTATAGAGTTAAACCATATTAGAGTGAAAATAAAGATATGAAAATCCACAAATCGAACTACCCTCTTTTGTTCTAATGAAACGGAAAACTTGAATCTCCTTGTAAAGGCGACAGCGTTTGTGCATATGCCTTTCTGCGCATTTCGTAAACTTTAACGTCACAACTCTTTGAACTTTTTTTTATTATTAGAACGGCAAATAAAAATATAAATTTCGACCTTTTAAAGTTACTTTTTCACGATTTCGACCTCAGATTCGGATTTTTAACAACTTTTTACGAAGGAATCGACCTTTAGTACATGATTTTTACCCAAATGCAACTGCTCCATTGCATTGAATTGAAATCTCACCTCGTCTAAATACTCCTCCGTGGTTTTATTTTCCTCAATCATATCTCTGAAGTATAGGGACTTCTCACTTGTAGAGTCTTCGTCCTCTGAACTGGAATATTTCAAATACCCGATGGGACCCGACATACCCCGATCCAGTTTGTTTGGTGTGAGTCGAGTGGGCGGGGCATTAGCATTCGGACCGACTCGACTTTTCCCGGTTGAGTTCGTGTTCTGATTGGATGAGCTGGGCAGTGTTGTGTCTATTGTGTTGGAGTGATCCTGACCTACAGATGGAAATACAATATTGATAGTTTTCACTCTACTCTACAAAAATAAAAATAATTTTCATTTTACTTTTTAATTATTATTACTATTACTATTATTGTCATTGTCATTGTCATTGTCATTGTCATTGTCATTGTCATTGTCATTGTCATTGTCATTGTCATTGTCCTATTATTGTCATTGTCATTGTCATTGTCATTGTCATTGTCATTGTCATTGTCATTGTCATTGTCATTGTCATTGTCAGATATATCTATTTCATTATGGTATTTATCATGAGTAAGCAGCATCTTATAGAGAGGGGATATGCCAACATATTGATGTGAGGGTATAGAAAAAAGAGTTTGATTTTGATGAAACGATTTTGATGAAAAAGTTTCGGAAAATCCGTTCTTAGTGGGCCTATTCAAATCAAAAGGAAGCTATTCTCGAAGTTTCATCAAAATCGGTACAGTCGTTTCGGCTGTGCGTTGATTATGAACGATTTTTAGTAGTTTTTTGGTCATAGTTTGGAAACCACTGCGAGTTTCGGAAAATCCGTTCTTAGTGGGCCTATTCAAATCAAAAGGAAGCTATTCTCGAAGTTTCATCAAAATCGGTCCAGCCGTTTCGGCTGTGCGTTGATTATGAACGATTTTTAGTAGTTTTTTGGTCATAGTTTGGAAACCACTGCGAGTTTCGGAAAATCCGTTCTTGGTGGGCCTATTAGAGACTACCTAAAGGTCCTAAGTAACACAATATTACTAACTTCTTTCATTACCTAATCTCTCTCTCTCTCTCTCTTACTCTTTCTCTCAGTTTCTCTCTCCTTTATGACATTCCTTCTTTTTATCCTTTTCTCTGTTTTTCTTGTTTACAATGTCAATTATCCTTAATTTCCTTGTATAGAGACTACCTAAAGGTCCTAAGTAACACAATATTACTAACTTCTTTCATTACCTAATCTCTCTCTCTCTCCCTCTCTCTCTCTCCCTCTCTCTCTCGCTCTCCCCCTCTCTCTCTCTCTCTCTCTCTCTTACTCTTTCTCTCAGTTTCTCTCTCCTTTATGACATTCCTTCTTTTTATCCTTTTCTCTGTTTTTCTTGTTTACAATGTCAATTATCCTTAATTTCCTTGTATAGAGACTACCTAAAGGTCCTAAGTAACACAATATTACTAACTTCTTTCATTACCTAATCTCTCTCTCTTTTCACATTTTCTCACACAAATGGGTTCTGTCTGATCTTGAAATTTGTCGCGACGACCTATGAACTCAAAGCGATAAAGTTTTAGATAACACTTCAGTCGTTATTTTAAGACCGGTTTTAGCGTCACCTATGTTAAGCTACGGCGAGCAAGGCCAATAAATTGATGGGTGACTTAAACCTTGTATTGGGAATAAAGGGAGAACGGGCTCTAGTCTTGATTTTAAATCATTACATGAAAGTAAAATCGAAAAATCAAATCAAGAATAATAATAATAAACTGAATATTAAACAAATTAGGTAGGTACATAGGTACTGATTTTCTTTCATCACGATCGAATAAACTACGGGCTAAAAAATTCCCGGAGGGACGGGCCCAGCTCGTTGGTCATAGTTTGGAAACCACTGCGAGTTTCGGAAAATCCGTTCTTGATGGGCCTATTTAAATAATCAATTCAATTCAATTCGATTTTTATTGTATTGTTAATACACATTATATACAATTTACAAATAATGACACAATGTACAATAAACAATAAAAAATGACGAAAAACAGGTATAACTAGAGACATAAGATTCGAGATTACATTAAACATTACAAAGATTAAAGATTACATTAAAGATTCGAGAGTGTTTCTAAACGTATTGATAGGACTAGATATTAGTGATGGGACTCGAGTGAGATTTTTCAACTCGATTATTTTCTACTCGATTATTTTCCAACTCGAGTTGTAACTCGAGTGGAAATTAATCGAGTTGAATATATTCCTGGAAATTACCTACACCGCGCTGACCGCGCCGATTTCTCACTCGAGAGTCGAGTAGGCGAGCGAGTCGATGATATTCGGGTTTTCGTTCGGAAACTCTCGGGGATTCGGAAAAATTTGATTTTGAATAGTAAAAATATTCGCTATCAAACACTGATGCTACAGGTAATACCTTAGTTAGTACTGTATTACCGTTTAGTCCGGGTAGATAATAGACTCTCCGAGTCAGAATCACTCTGATTGTTCATTGGCTTCACAGCAGACTTAGGAACCAGGGGAGTATTCAGGGGATGTTTTCTAGGCCGACCTGGAATCAAATACATAGAACATTTACCTATGTATCATAGCTATCAAACACTGATGCTACAGGTAATTGATCCTTTCCAAATTTGATTTTGAATAGTAAAAATATTCGCTATCAAACACTGATGTTACAGGTAATTGATCCTTTCCAAATTTGATTTTGAATAGTAAAAATATTCGCTATCAAACACTGATGCTACAGGTAATAGATCCTTTCTACACTCTAATAAATTTAATGAATAATTTTAAGCCAATAAAGCAAATCTTGGAATTTGTTACATTTCCTTTAAGAGACCCACACTCTAATAAATTTAATGAATAATTTTAAGCCAATAAAGCAAATCTTGGAATTTGTTACATTTCCTTTAAGAGACCCTGTAAAACTTACCTTCATCCGAGCTGGTGGAATTGGAGCCGTTGTTATTGCCTGAGGTACCCGGTACATTATGTTTGGATGGCTCCCTCTTTCTTCGCTTCATAAACCTAGATGGGAAAAACAGGGATTTATTATAAAAACGCTGAAGAACTCAGATGAGAAGTACATGAGTATTTCTATTGATAGTGGTTTAGGGAACTCACTCAGAATAAAGTCCGGGATGCCCCCCCCCTGGTTGGGGCCAGCGTTAAAAAGTTACGAGAGGGTAGCCACCTTAATACTGTATTATCGTTTAGTCCGGGTGGATAATAGATTCTCCGAGTCAAAATCCAAAATCACTCTGATTGTTCATCACCTTAGTTAATAATAATAATAATAGACTCTTGAGTGGAAGGTAACCACTAGGCGAGGTTAACGCCTTAGGCGTTCTCTACCACCTAACCCTTAGTAGTGTGCTCCAAATAAGTTCTCAATTTTGATAGAGAAAAAGATAGATTTATGATGGTATTACATTTACCTCGCCTACGTGCATACTTTATGATTCCTTATCACACGGGGAGTATTTTAAGATAAATTTTTGGTCGAAGATTAAAAAAAAAAATGTTCAATTTTTGGACACTTTTTAATGATCATGACGTTGTAATCATGTCGTTGTACTCATACCATTTTGTATATCATGTACAATAAAAATTATAATAAATAAATAAATAAATAATTACAGGGGGAGTATTTTAAGATAGGAAATTTTCGACCAAAAATTGGCCGCCGTGGGCGGCTCAGGCTCGGGACTTGGAGAGATTTTTATTATTTTTTTCCCTTCCAAATACGTATTTCGTAAACGTAATAGAAAGTCGTGTGATGTTCAAACCAGATTTTTTTTTTTAATTTGAATGACATCTGTTACGCCGCGTATCTTTGGTTCAAATTGAACCACAGGATGGCAAAATTACAAAAACTGCTGCGGGTCTATTCAAATCAAAAGGAAGCTTTTCTCGAAGTTTCATCAAAATCAGTCCAGCCGTTTCGGCTGTGCGTTGATTATGAATGAATGTATGAATGAGTCAGGGTTTACTCTTTTATTAATATAGATTATTATTATTATTCAATTAATTTTTATTTAATTTTATTTTTTAGGTATTTTATTATTTTTTAATTATTATCAATATTTATTAGGTATTTTTTATTATTTTTATTTTAAATTTTAATTGTTATTATTTTTACTAAATTTTATTATTTATTTTATTTTTTCGATTATTGTTATCATTCATTCGTGTCGAATACAGGTTCTCCAGAGCTTCATTTACAGGTAACTACATTAATTTCTGATTTTTTGAACATTCTTGTTCCCTATGGTTATCTACATTCAAAACCCTGCCATGGCCATTCAAGATAATTACTTCAAATCAAACAAATATTGAACGTTAGAACATGGAGCAGTTTTTGTAATTTTGCCATCCTGTGGTTCAATTTGAACCAAAGATACGCGGCGTAA
Source organism: Diaphorina citri (assembly GCF_000475195.1). Lineage (NCBI taxonomy): Eukaryota > Metazoa > Arthropoda > Insecta > Hemiptera > Psyllidae > Diaphorina > Diaphorina citri. The sequence goes on from NW_007377841.1 coordinate 164,617, forward strand.
CAGATGTCATTCAAATTAAAAAAAAAAAATCTGGTTTGAACATCACACGACTTTCTATTACGTTTACGAAATACGTATTTGGAAGGGAAAAAAATAATAAAAATCTATCAGAAAAAAGTAATGACCCTTTATAATGTATGAGGTGACAATCATCCAGTAAGAATGACCATGTGAAAAAGAAGAACATTTCTGAGCATACCATATAATACAGGCCCAAGTATAAATTTTAATAATAATCATCCAATGCTTTTTGTTTAAATAGAGATTTTTTTTAGTGTGCTCCAAATAAGTTCTCAATTTTGATAGAGAAAAAGATAGATTTATGATGGTATTACATTTACCTCGCCTACGTGTTCGAAGTTCGAAGCAACATTGACTTTGGTTGATATCTGGATGGGTGACTATCCCATTTTCACCAAATTGTTACAGTCGCGTCCTTGGACCATACCGGGATAGCATACCAAATTTCATTTCGCTACGACAAATCGTTCTTGAGATATTTTGTTCACAACTTTCTACTTTTCCCATTTAAACCTGTAGTACGTACGACACGTACGTACGTTCGCCTACGTGTAACACTAATGCTACTGATATCCGAGTCCCCAGAATCATTAGTCCCTCTTCCTCCACCCATGTGATTGTTGTAATGAGAGTTGTTACCGCCAGAGGGTTTTGATGAAATACCAGCTTCTTCATCACTGTCCTGACCTGAAACTTAAAAGCAAGTCTACTATTGTCGTATTTTATTTAACACTTGAATGAAATGAATGAAAGTTTTTATTGTTTATTTATACAATTTGTATGTTAACAATGTTAGCTTAATTCTAATACGTACTTATAATCTAACTTAAATCTACTAACTTATTCTAGGTTATTCTAGGTGCCCACCCTATTGGAATAGAAAACTATAAACATGAAATATCGAGAACATGAAACACAAACAAAAATTGAACATAGATGACTTGATAGTTTCATTGTTGACTAGTTAATTAAAATAATATACATAGACTAGATATGGGAATAGAATTCATTGGTCTAAAGGTGGATTTCCACCAACGCGATTTTTGCCGCGCGACATTATATATATAATTTTTATCACCTTATATCACGTTGAATACACAGCTTAAAAAAAAATAATAATAATAAAATAAATTAAAATATTTTTCGTGGTACTTGAGCAGAAGTCACGTCGGTGGAATATTGCTACCAAAGGAACTGGCACAAACGAGCAGTGATTAGTGTTATTAGGGTTAGGTTAAATACAACAAGCTGGGCCCGTCCCTCCGGGAATTTTTTAGCCCGTAGTTTATTCGATCATGATTAAAGAAAATCAGCTCCTACGTTACCTACTTATCATGTTAAAATACATGCTTAGAAAAAAGGAGTGAGATCCCCTACAAAAACACAAAGGTATAGCATACCAAATTTCATCGCTCTGTGACAAATCGTTCTTGAGATATTTTGTATACCACCTTTTTCTCACGAAACAATTGTTAAGTAACAATGACTTTGGTTAATATCTGGATGGGTGACTATCCGATTTTTACTAAATTATTACAGTCGCGTCCTTGGACCATCTCGGTATAGCATACCAAATTTCATTGCTCTACGACAAACCGTTCTTGAGATATTTTGTATACCACCTTTGCCCACTGAAGAAACATTGACTTTGGTTAAAATCTGGATGAGTGACTATCCGATTTTAACGAAATTGTTACAGTCGCGTCCTTGGACCATACCGGTATATCATACCAAATTTCATCGCTCTATGACTAACCGTTCTTGAGATATTTTGTACACCACCTTTTCCAATTTTCCCATTTAAACCTGTAGTACACACATACATACGTACATACGTACAGACCATGGGCTAAAAACCACTTTTTTGGAATCAGGAGATCCCAAAACGGATATTTCCACCCATTTCCCGATTTTGAAAATTTGGACCGATTGCAATACTTTCTCATTACCTTGTATAGGTTCCCTATACGTAAGGGTAATAGAAAGTAAAAATCAAAATTGCGCACCGCAACAGCCATAGTGTGAAGGGATCTTAACTTTTAGATATGAAATTGGTCTCAGAAGAGAGATAATATTGTCATTGTGTGTGTCATTGATAATATTGTCATTGTGATATGTAATTAGTTTATTTCTAGCTTTAACACATTTTGTGCCATAATCAAATGTTTGGAGCAAGGTCGGGGTACCTAAAAAAACACAAAATTGCGGATATCTCGGTTATTTTGAGGATTTCGAAAAAATGTCCGGGGAACTTTTTGTAGCCCTTGACCTGTACTATTCGCCATTTTCGGCTTGACATAGCTTTGTGATACACCCTGTATACAGGGAATAACGGACACTCGGTCCTCGAGGTTATGTCTGCTATTTGAAGGTGGCTAATACAAACCACTAAACAAGTAAGTTTTGTTCCCAAACCATCCTCTATTGAAATAATCTGTGGTATTAACACGTTGAATAGGTTGGTAGGCAGTGTAGGCATTGAAGTTAAGCAACGTTGTGCGTGGTTGGTATTGGTATGTGGATGAGTGATGAGCTTATGTGTGAATGTCTGGGAAAAAATCCACCCATTCATGAACGAAAAACACCGCCATTCATAGTGTCTGTTAAGGGGTTTCACTATATTACTTTGTAAAACTTTATGTTATGTAAGCCATTGACAGGACTTAGCAACCTAGAATGTTGAACAATAAATATATTTCTTTTTTTTTACACTCTAATCATTGGGTTCTAAAGTTGTCAAAGTTTTCGTTTTTTAGGCTATCCTGTAGGTTGTTGTACAATTGGATACCTTTAGTTAGAAAAGAACTATTCATTAGAGTGTTTTTAGAGATGACGAGATTGTTTTTGTGGCGCCTGCGCCGCAAAGGTCAAAATTTTGTTCTCTTTGTTGGAGAAAAATGTGTCCCTACTGTTAGTTACGTTTGACAACCCTGTATGAAGTTTTTAGTGTTGAATATTGCCGCTGAGCGCAGCAGTGTACGGAGGGGTTTTTCGTTGTTTTGTTTTGATAATAATTTTTTAGGCCATTGCCGCCTTTGTCCTTTTTTTCTGTCTGTCACGATAGCGTCTGTAGTTAATCTGATTTTGTGCTTTTCCAAAATGTCTTTTTATGTTCAATAAAGTTCTGATTCTGAAGTTTAATCTTTCCAACATATCTGGCTTTGATTATTGATTATCCACCAACACTCTTTGAATATAGTTCTGCAAGAGACAGTTCTATGGAGGTTAAATATTGCCCTGACAGCGCGTTTTTGAAGTAGAAAAACATCAATGGTTTCAAGTCTCTAGCTCTTACCGTTCTCGAGATATTTTGTTTACAGACAGTACAGACACATAGACAGACAGAAGGACAGACAAACACACACACGGACCAATGGCTGAAACTTTGGATTTAGGCTCTAGGGACCTCTAAACTTTTCTCTATCAAATAAGGTATAATATAAAAATTAATATTTCGAAATAAGCTCAAAACAGACGAAAAAGAACAGTCTCAAATATTCAAATGGAAAATGCAAGCAAGTGTTTCTTTGTTGTTTTTTTTTCAACTATGGAATGACGTCACGTGCAGTGTTGTCAAAATATTAGCACTCGCCGCGCGGTAAAAAAAAAATCCCTCGAAAAGCGCGAGTTCAAACACAAATATCTCGGCAAGTATACGACGGATTTTAAAATCGAAAACAGATTTGTGAATGTGATTTTTGACCGCTTCGTATTATTTATGTTAGGTTGAATTAATTTTTACATGAGAATCCTCAATTGGATAATACAATCTCAGCCATTAAAACGTAGTAGGAAAATATGATTTTTCATCATAACCTTAGGGGTTCAGTAACACCCCATTTTGCAGATTACATAGTGGGCAGATGACAGTGTTACTTTTATAGAATAGAATAGAATATACCCTGCTTATACTCCCAGAGTGAGACTGAAAAGTCCCTTTACTCCCGCAGTCTAAACAAGGTCTTATGTATTTGGTACAATAATTTTAAAAATGGAATATCCCCAATAGACCACCCCGTAGCTCATTAAGCTATGAAAGTAAGCATAGTAGGATTGTAGGGCGGCGCTGGAGCCCACATTTCTTTGTATGGATCTTATATGGATCTTTGGAATAGGTTTAGTTAGGGTTAATTGTCCCCCTCAGAAGGGATGTCTTTGGATGACTTGTCGTCTGGAGACCTCCTAGCGAATGGTGCGAGAGACGATTGAGTGTCCAAACTGTAATAGGGTTAATTGTGTATTTAGTTAGCAAAGGGTCCGCCCGTTCAAGTGTTTAAATAAATAAATAATTATTGCATAGATGGCAGAAGCAAGTTTAGGTTTTATGTAAGTAATGTGGGCTTTCCAGCGCAGCCCCACATCCAGATATAAACCCAAGAATTTCAGTTCGTTTACAGGATGAATCGTCAAAGTTGGAATAGAGATTCGTGACTGTGCCTCAATGGATTGCGATTTGAAGTACATAAAGGAAGTCTTATCGCCGTTCAGGGTAAGTTTGTTGTTGGAAAACCAGGAAGCTACCGTTGATAAGGTGTCCCGGGCCCTTCCCACAACACCCCCACGATCTTTACCACCAATGAGAATGGATGTATTATCGGCAAATATAACGAACTTGGCCGAAGTGTCACATTGGACCAAGTCGTTAATATAAAGAAGGAAAAGGATAGGCCCTAAGACGGACCCCTGAGGGACCCCGGCTCTTATGGGAAGGACAGAAGAAGTAGTGTCATAAAGGACATTATCCCTACAGTCAGAAATCTTGACTTTTTGGAGCCTGTTCGACAGATAGGACGCCAACCATCTGTAAAATGAATCGGATGAGTTAAAGCTTTTGAGTTTTGAGAGAAGAATCGTGTGGTCTACGAAATCGAAAGCTTTACTTAGGTCGCAAAAAATACCACTTACATGCAATTTAGAGGACAACATTGTATCTAGATGAAAGAGAAAGGAGGAGACAGCATCGGAAGTCGATCTGTTGGACCTGAATCCGAATTGCTGCTCGGTTAGCAAGTTATGAGCTTCAAGATGGTGATTGAGTCTAAGACCCACGATTTTCTCGAGTACCTTGCCAAAGTTATTAAGAAGTGAAATAGGTCGGTAACAATTAATATCGGTCAGAGAGCCCTTATTCTTGTGGATTGGGACGATAGTTGAGGT
>NW_007377841.1:170957-172982 GCF_000475195.1 Diaphorina citri
TTATTATTATTATTATTATTTATTTATTTATTTATTTATTTATTTATTTATTTTATGTAAAATCTCTTCTTTTCTATCTTATTTTAGATCTGCCAGAGAAAGTTATGGTGATCAAGCTATTGGCAGGGTCCAGGTGAAAAGAGTCTTCCCTCTCTGTATTATTAAAGGTAAAGTCACACCTGAACACAAAGTACAACAAAAGCCATATAGTTGCACAGTGACAATCAATGAAACAGAAGAGAAGATTATCTGAAATCAGATTCAGGTAGCTCTTCAGCAAAATCTGGGGTGGAAGAAGTGCATGGTTGAAGTTGGTTAAGAAGATCTTGGACCATAGCCTGATGTTTCCTTTTCATGGATGACTGCCTTGGAGGTTTATTATGGGCTGTTGTTTGTGACTGTTGGCATATAAATTTGTGAGGTATTACTCCTGGACGTAATCTGATTCTACCTTCTTTCATGTTTTGGAATCTAATGTAGTTCTCCATATCCTTATTCTTACCGTTTGTATTATTATTGGATACTAGGTACTTGTGTTTTTCTTCTCCGACTCGAGTTTCGCCTGTTTTATAGGCTTCTTCATGGGAAACTGACTATTGGGTTGTTGTTATTGTTGCTGCTGATAGTGACAGTGGGGGTGGGGGTACAGTCACCTGATCATAAATCAGCTGGTTCCTTAGATACACTAGATTAGGGACCATTTCAACGATTTCGTTCACACACTTTCCGGTTTCCATGGCATTATGGATCTCGATTTGTTCGTGGTAAAGAATGTCCCGGAAGTGCGAGCCTACCCAAAGCATTTTATGTTCGGCCTTGTTAAGATCGTGACCGGTTTCAAAAATGTGTTGCGCGAAATTTGACTTTTCGGGTTTGTTGTTACGCGCCGCGGCAAAGTGTTCGGTAATGCGGGTTTTTAGACTACGTCTCGTCATTCCCACATACATGCATCCACACTCACAACGTAGGCTGTATACTCCACTGAGCTCATCCGGTGGTATAATGTCTTTCCTGTGGTATAATGTCTTTCCTTGAAAATAGAGATCTTAATGTTGGGCTGCTAAAGGCTGGGATGCAGTTATATTTCATAAGAGTGGGTTTTAATCTATTTTCCAGGCTTCTGATGTACGGTAGCTTTACGTACCTAACGGATGGTGGACTGGTTTTGGTGTATAAGGTCTGGTTGTGCTTATGTTTCACTGTACTATTGAAGACTTTCCTCATTTCGAAATCTGTGAAGCCATTGTTGCGTCCTGATGGGATAATGGTGCGGTATTCATCGTTATAATCTTCATGATTCAAGGGGGTGCTGAGTAATCTGTTGTAATAGTTGCGGAATACTGCTGTTTTATGGTGATGGGAGTGGTAGGAGTTTGCGGGGATGATGGTCTTCGGGGACGGGGACGAAATGAGGAAGGTCTTCAATAGTACAGCGAAACATAAGCTCAACCAGACCTTATACACCAAAACCAGTCCACCGTCCGTTAGGTACGTAAAGCTACCGTACATTAGAAGCCTGGAAAATAGATTAAAACCCACTCTTATGAAATATAACTGCATCCCAGCCTTTAGCAGCCCAACATTAAGATCTCTATTTTCAAGGAAAGACATTATACCACCGGATGAGCTCAGTGGAGTATACAGCCTACGTTGCGAGTGCGGATGCATATATGTGGGAATGACGAGACGTAGTCTAAAAACTCGCCTTCGCGAACACTTTGCCGCGGCGCGTAACAACAAACCCGAAAAATCAAATTTCGCGCAACACATTCTCGAAACCGGTCACGATCTTAACAAGGCCGAACATAAAATGCTTTGGGTAGGCTCGCACTTCCGGGACATTCTTTACCACGAACAAATCGAGATCCATAACGCCGTAGAAACCGGGAAGTGTGTGAACGAAATCGTTGAAACGGTCCCTAATCTAGTGTATCTAAGGAACCAGCTGATTTATGATCAGGTGACAGTACCCCCACCCCCATTGTCACTATCAGCAACAACAACAACAACAACAACAACAACAAC
>NW_007377841.1:173430-180330 GCF_000475195.1 Diaphorina citri
CGGGTTTTCGCCATTTTACGGCGGTTGGCAACGTGGTCAGAATTCGCCTCAAGTCACAGCGTAGGAACAGTGTAAACTTTCTAAAGGTATGGTTAAAGTTCAGAGATGTGTGTCTGTCTGTAAACAAAATATCTCGAGAATGGTAAGAGCTAGAGACTTGAAATTTGGTATGTAGATGTCAAATGTGACAAGGATGCGATACAAAACGTTTGGTTGAGATGGTTGCTGCGCTTGGCGGTATTTTGACCGCTTTTGACAGATTTCGACCGTTTTTTGGCGGTTTTCAGCTATAGCGACAAAACGGTTAGAGATATTGTAAAAGTTAGGGTAAAAGAACACTCAAATAAGCATCATCTCAAATATACATCGTCACTATAGCTGAAAACCGCCAAAAAACGGTCGAAATTTGTCAAAAGCGGTCAAAATACCGCCAAGCGCAGCAACCATCTCAACCAAACATTTTGTGTTTCATCCTTGTCACATTTGTGAACTACATACCAAATTTCAAGTCTCTAGCTTATACCGTTCCCGAGATATTGTTAAATTACCCGGAAAACCGCCCAAAAGCGGTAAAATGCCGCCAACCGTTGCACCGATCTTAACCAAAAGTTTCGTGCCGCATCCTTGTCACATTTTACAGCTGCATACCAAATTTCAAGTCTCTAGCTCTAGAAATAAGCTCAAAACTGACGAAAAAGAACAGTCTCAAATATTCAAATGGAAAATGCAAGCAAGTGTTTCTTTGTTGTTTTTTCAACTATGGCGTGACGTCACGTGCAGTGTTGTCAAAATATTAGCACTCGCCGCGCGGTAAAAAAAAATCCCTCGAAAAGCGCGAGTTCAAACACAAATATCTCGGCAAGTACACGACGGATTTTAAAATCGAAAACAGATTTGTGAATGTGATTTTTGACCGCTTCGTTTTATTTATGTTAGGTTGAATTATTTTTTACATGAGAATCCTCAATTCAGCCTTTAAGGTCTAAAACTTTAAGGTTATGGAAATAGAATAGATAATAAGTATTAGGCAAGATTTTTCCGAGTCAATGTGAGAATACATATACCTACATAATATTATGTTTACTTACTTGCACTCAAGATGAAAGGATGCCTCACAGGTGTCACAGCACAAGAGGTTTCCACCTTCCAGACATGCATCACAATAGTCATGATTGTGACTACGGCCTCTCTTCTTATAGTATGGATGTAGATCCAAACCTTCCTTCTTCTCTTGCTTGCGTTCTTTTTTCTCTCGCCTTGCTCGTGTCTCATGCTCAATATCTTCTTCTGTTACTGGAGGAGCTATCAATGCTTGAATGATCTAAACACACAACATGTAGCTATGTAGGTAATGACATTTTGTAATTAATCATACTAGTCTAATAAAAAAGTACCTATAATAAGTAGGTACCTACAGAGAAGCTATGCTATTAATCTGCCAAAAAAGTAGGTATCAGGAATTGTTCCATAAACTTAGCATTTTGGTTTAACTGCCCACATTAAGTTTTTCTTCATTTTAAAGTAGGCTTTTCTTATTGGATACAATACACTTGTTTCAATGTTTATTCCAATCCTCAAACCCTCTTTGTAAGCCATTTCTGGTAGAGTCTTCAGCTCCTTTGGTAAATTTTGTTTGCCACAGTTTTTCCTTTCCTTATCCTGTAGGAAGGAAAGTAATAAATGTAATTGGGTCAAATTTTCAATGGTCAGTTTTTAGTCAAAAAAACACGTTTTGAGGTCCCTAGAGCCTAAATCCAAAGTTTCAGCCATTGGTCCGTGTGTGTCTGTCTGTCTGTCCTCCTGTCTGTCTGTCTGTCTGTCTGTAAACAAAATATCTCAAGAACGGTAAGGGCTAGAGACTTGAAATTTGGCATGCAGCTGTCAAATGGAAAAATGTATGGGCATGTGCTGAGCTGGTTGAGAGTGAGGACGGAGTTTTCAATCCTGAAGGCAGTCTCGTTGAGATTAAGAGGAACTCTGTCTGTCTGTCTGTCTGTCTGTAAACAAAATATCTCAAGAACGGTAAGGGCTAGAGACTTGAAATTTGGCATGCAGCTGTCAAATGTGACAAGGATGCGACACAAAACTTTTAATTAAGATCGGTGCAACGCTTGGCGGCAATTCGGCCGGTTTTTGGTGTAATTCAATAATATCTCGGGGACAGTATGAGCTAGAGGCTGTGGTTAAGTACCGGGTTGAGATGAGCTCGGACAAGGTGAAATAGGATATTGTTTCTACCTCAGAGTAAGAATAACATCATCTATACTCTATAGACTACATAGAGGGAGCGTTTGGGTCTTTTTACATATCAAGGTCGAAGGACAGTTCACGAACAGCTGACTAACCAAATTTGTGACTACATAGAGGGAGCGTTTGGGTCTTTTTACATATCAAGGTCGAAGGACAGTTCACGAACAGCTGACTAACCAAATTTGTCTAAGACCAATTACATAACCTTAGGCTAAAATTCTTCTACTGATTACTTACTGAGAAAACTATGGCCAAAATGTACTGACAAGTGATTTTTCACTAAATTTAGTGAATTGTTGGCAAATCTAGTGATTTAGTGATTTGAGGTATTGGTGGAACATTATTGAAATCTTTGTTTACATTTTGCAGTCCCGGTCTGTATTTTCAATTTCCCCCAATTTCTGAATGGTTTTATGAATTTTTAAAGTCAATATTGGATAAATATGATAAGATACCCATCGAATTTACTTAGAAGTTGTTAGAAGTAAAAGTTTCATAAAAAAGCAGAAATAATGTTTCAAAATTTCTGTAAAAATCATCCTACCCAGGAAATTATTCATGGTCCGGCACTGGTACCAAATCAGCTCATATATAACCTTTGATTTTAAAAGTGTCTTTCGTTTTGGTCCCAAACGCTCCCTCTTATGTTATTCTTACTCTGACAGTTTTGCATTGGAGTGGTAACTTTAAGCAAGGATAGCGTGGGAGTGTTGGGTATTTTTTCTAACCCTCTGTCCCGGCGGCCATGATTAAAATTTATTTTTGTTTGCTTTGTAATTCGCTTGTTTGTAATATCTAATCAGAGATGTGCAAAATGCTTTTGAAAACCAATTTGAAATGCAAAATGCCTCTAGAAAACCAATTTGAAATGCAAAATGTAAAATGCTTTTTAAAAACCAATTTGAAATGTAAAATGCAAAATGTTTTATTTTTGTTTGCTTTGTAATTCGCTCGTTTGTAATATCTAATCAGAGATGTGCAAAATGCTTTTGAAAACCAATTTGAAATGCAAAATGCCTCTAGAAAACCAAAAACCAATTTGAAATGTAAAATGCAAAATGTACATTTTGAAAATGGTTTTTTAAATGCTTTTTAAAATGGATTTTCAAACAATAAGCCCTTGTAACCCTTGTAAAAAAATTGTTATTTACTAAAATTAAGTGAGAAAAATACAGAAAAAATAAGCAGCAAGTCAATGAAACTGGGCCCAATAAGACCAATTACATAACCTTAGGCTAAAATTCTTCTACTGACCACTGAGAAAACTAAGTATAGCCAAAATGTACTGACAAGTGATTTAGTGATTTGAGGTCAAAATCTAGTGATTTTTGAAAGAAATGTAATTTCATTGCAAAATTGCTCTTAAAGCTGAAAAAATAGACTTTTTTTTCCAGAAACCTACAATTTGTCCCTTCAAATTAGTCGCGTATGCAATATGCACTGCTTAAAATTTAGTGAAAGCGCTATAGTTGCCTTCACACACATTAGGCCTTGATGTAACCTAGAAGTACCCTCACTGGTATATTTCAACCTCCCCAGTTTCTCTAAAATTCACCTGTAGCACCTCTAAAGAGTCCGCACACTCAGGTTTATTCCAGAGAAAATCTGTGAGTTCATCTACTATCCCATTAAGAGGATACCAAGAGGTGCCTAGGCCATCAGAGAGCTACTTGGGGCCCCCGAACTGAATGGGTCTAATGAGGGGTTTGATAGGTCTGTTATCCCAAGGCCTTGATGTAACCTAGAAGTACCCTCACTGGTATATTTCAACCTCCCCAGTTTCTCTAAAATTCACCTGTAGCACCTCTAAAGAGTCCGCACACTCAGGTTTATTCCAGAGAAAATCTGTGAGTTCATCTACTATCCCATTAAGAGGATACCAAGAGGTGTCATCAAGGCCAGAGAGCTAGCTCAGGGCCCCTAAATTGTAGGGGTCAGATGAGGGATATTCAGGTACATAATTATGTCATTGTACCCTACTTCCTGAGACGGACTTGACCATAATCCCATTCAGGTACCCTCAAAAGAGCCAGTGTTATTGTCTGTGGCTTGACAGGGCTGGTTTTGTCTCAGTTTTACGTCCTCCAGCGAGACGAGTTGTTGTTATTGTTGTCTATGTCATGGTAGTAGATGTCAACTTTTATACAGGGTGTCCCGCGAACGACTGTACAACGCTTGAGGGTTGATGCAGGACCTAAAGGGCTACCAGAAAAAGCTATCTGGACAGATCCGATTTTCAACAGGGGCGGAGTTATGAAGGGTTTTCTGTTTTTCAACATTTTTCATACCTTGTTCCCTTAAAACGCCTTTATCTCTTGAACCAATGAAGATAATAAAAAACTGATTGCACCATTGAAAATAACACAAAATTTACTAAAAGATAAGATTCCCTGTTTTGGTAAAATCCTCCCTCAAACACAACCAGAGGCTTGAGAAAAAGATTTTTTTGTATCTCTTTAAAAACTACCATTTTTTCAATTCGATTTTTCTTCAAGTTTCCACTGAAACCCATTGAATTTCTCCTGATAGAAAAGTACCTCTTTTTGTCCTCTTTAATCCCATTATCTTGAATTTTCTGAGAAATCATTATTTACGGAGATATTAACGATACAAAGGGAGAATCCGTCAATTTCCTACGTTACTATGAATCCCTGTCCACCTGTTTCTTTCTATCGCCGCACCGAATTTTCCTCCAAAAACAACACGGAAGAGGAGGAGGAGGAGGAGGAAATAAGGCAATCAGGTGGGAGAAAATTGTTTGTCCACCGTTGTTGTTGGTGTCGTTGTTGTTGTTGTTGGTGTTGGTGTTGGTGTTGGTGTTGGTGTTGGTGTTGGTGTTGGTGTTGGTGTTGGTGTTGGTGTTGGTGTTTTGGAGTCAGAGAAAGTAAAAAAGTTAACCAGTTTTTCCATTGTCTATAGAGGATTTTTCACTATAAAAAATTATTATATGAGACTTCTACCCCCAAAAACCACGAATAAACTACCATTTGGGAGAATTTAAAAATCTAGTGATTTCTTTTCCTTGAATCTAGTGATTTTTAAAAATTTGGAGTGTAGACCCTTTGGGAGTTTAGGGCCAAATCATGAATTTTTTTCAAAAAAGCATTTTTAAAAAAAGCATTTTGGCTCAAATGTAAAATGGGTCAAAAAAAAGCATTTAAAATGTAAAATGCAAAATGCTTTTTCAAAACCAATTTGAAATGTAAAATGTAAGTAAATGTACATTTTACATTTTGCATTTTGCGGTTCGCACATCTCTGTATCTAATATACAGGGTGTCCCGCGAACGACTGTACAACGCTTGAGGGTTGATGCAGGACCTAAAGTTAAATGTTAAATAAAATACGACAATGGCCGACGAAATGGCCGACTCTTTTTCATCTTCAACACTCTGGCTGCCAAGCTCGATCTTGTTTACCCACAATGTTTCCACTCGCTTAAAATTCCTCATCTAGTTGTAATATGTATTTTAATATCCTTCATTCATTCCTGTTGTATCCCACAAATCAAAAATCCCCGGAAAAAGAACAAAATCCCCGAAAAAGGAAACAGCCCCTTAAACCACCAAAAACATAAATGTAAAAAATAAGGCCAATTTCCTTTCCAAAAATTTCGGCCCTCAATCGTTCTGAGATCTTTACTTTGTCGTGCTGTTATTTTACTGGTTTTGGTTTTAAAAAATTTGAAATTTGCGCCACTCTTATGAACACCATGTTGTGTTTTTTTCATTTTTTCAAGGATACACATCGGGACTGTTACTTCCCCTCCCCTACCTTATACCTCCATGGTGGAGATGATTTCAAAGTTTGTTTCTCAAGTGCTATTCAATTAAAATATGTGACTTTTTTTATTTTGCGCCTTTTAAAACTTCACTAAGAACACTCCTAAAGCAAGTATCTTCCCTCTTATAGACAGATTTTTGTCCATGAGACATTCTCATGGACGCGCCTTATGCACAACTACCGAAAGCTCCTTTTTGTATTTAACCTAACCCTATAATAACACTAATCACTGCTCTAATTCTTCATTCATTCCTGTTGTATCCCACAAATCAAAAATCCCCGGAAAAAGAACAAAATCCCCGAAAAAGGAAACAGCCCCTTAAACAATTTGAGCTTGTTATCCTTGAAAGTGGCCATATTGGTCATTAGGGATTAAAAAATCGGAAAAAATGCACTATGTAGATAATTGCTCTAATTGTGAAAACTCCTTTTTGGATTTAACCTAACCCTATAATAACACTGGTCACTGCTTGTTTGTGCCAGTTCCTTTGGTAACAATCTTCCACTGACCTGACTTCTGCACAAGTACCAAATGTTGCTGCATATGTCTAACAAAATCACATAAAATGAGTGTCTGTTTTTAAAACAATCAATGATTGGTAGTTGTGCATAAGGCGCGTCCATGGGACACTGATAATAGTAAAAGCTAAGTGTGTGTGTGTGACCAGTGTTAGGTTAGGGTTAGGTTAAACGCACAAATGAGCAGTGACCAGTGTTAGGTTAGGGTTAGGTTAAACGCAAAAAGGATTACAAAAATCCGTTTATAAGAGGGAAGATACTTGCTTTAGAAGTGTTCCTAGTGAAGTTTTAAAAGGCGCAAAGTAAAAAAAGTCACATATTTTAATTGATTAGCACTTAAGAAACGAAC
>NW_007377841.1:180339-183813 GCF_000475195.1 Diaphorina citri
CCTATGTAGATAATATGCCCTGAATTTCAAAAGTTTATCTTTAGATGAATCCGATCTATAAAGGTGAGAAAAACCTGCCGAATCGGTTCTGTAGATAATATGCCCTGAATTTCAAAAGTTTATCTTTAGATGAATCCGATCTATAAAGGTGAGAAAAACCTGCCGAATCGGTTCGTGTAAAGATACACAGCCGTGCTTACTGGAACTTGGCCTGGCGCACTGCCGTGCACTCAGATTTTAGAATATTAGATTATATTATACGCTATCCAAAGCTAATTAGTACATAATTATGTTAAGGTAAAAGTAGATAATTCGGAAATTAGAAAAATAGACTATTTTTTTTAAAAAAAACCTACAATTACCCCTTCAAATTAGTCGCGTATGCAATATGCACTGCTTAAAATTTAGTGAAAGCGCTATAGTTGCCTTCACACACACATTTTTTTTTTTTTTTCAAAACCAGCGGCGATTGCACCTTGAGGTCGTGGTTATGTACCTACCGGGTTGAGATAGGCAAGGTTGGTAAGCTTGCCTTGTTTTTAAGTTACCACTCCCATGCCAAACTGTAGAAACAATATCTTCTTCCACCTAGTACTGTCTCAGCTCAACCCGGCACATAACCACAACCTGAAAGCACCAGTTGGATCACTGAAATTGAGCACGGTTGCGCGTGGTTAGTACCCGGATGGGTGACCATCTGGCCAATAGCGTGCTGCTAGCTTTCGTCAGATCTAAGTTATATTTCTCCTACCATAATGGCGGAACCATGATTTCATGTGACACATGAATCTGTCCGCAAAAGGTCTTTAAAAAAATAAAGTTATTGGAGTCAGTGAATAAAAGACAGTGCCGCAGGCGAAATTTTTTTCGAGAAAATTTAAGTAGCTCCTTCAAGGTTGCATACTTTTTTTTACTGACCAAAGTCTAGGTTAAAGTATGTTTTTCCTCTTATATAGAAATTTTCAGTAAATTTGCCATGGACTTGTCTTATGCATAATTACCCAATGATTTATTATAAAGACATAGAATTCAATCATAAGTTAGAAAACACAGTGTAAATAAAACAAAATGGCAACCACTGCATTGGTAACCCTACCTACTTATATGTTTGTGTGATAGATGCATTTTTAGCTGTAGGTAGGTACCTAGTTGTGTTATTTAAGAAGTAGGTGCCTATATCTTGGGATAATTTCAAACATTAAACAAGTTGATATCATATTGTGGTTTATGAGGAAAGGTTGACTTATACAAATTTGTTGTATTCCTAAATAAATGTCAATAACATAAGTACCTACATGCTACCGATTCTCAAACCCTTTCAGTTTCTGATTCCAAAATACTTACAGGCATGAGTCCAGTGTTGGTATCATAATAAAGTCTTTTAGCTTCCAAGGAGGACATGGTTCAGACCAACTCAAAAGCTAGAAATCAGAAGACACATGAATTCCAGAATGTTTGTAATCAGTGATGTGTTAAAGTTCTCTGGAACTGAAGAAGGGTTTTCTCCTGTGTCTTGTAAACTACTTGCTCACTAGTGGACACAGGAGCCTGGTAAACAACGAATTACATAGTCACAAAATAAAAGTCACCACTATTATTATGATAAGTTAATTTTTCTTTCAGAAAACCGTAGGTACTTATGGAAGCGCTTACTGAGGTCCCTTTCCAGTACTCTGAATTTGACTATGCAGAGGCAATGTTCTAAAGTGCTCCCAAGTATAACGAAACAGTGATCGGATTAGGAGATTAGAAAGAACTATAAAGTGGAGAAAATAAGAAAATTAAAGGAAACTTCCATGAATTTTTTAGAAATCAAAATTCACAGCCACAAACCAAGTTAACCAAGATCCCAAGTAAGTGTTAAGTGTTCAAGTTCAAGAAATTTTTCGAGCAAAATTTCTTCTTTTCCGCTCATAAATTTTTGTTTGGGTAGCCATCTTGATTTTTGGTGCAAAACTTGGAGTTAAATCAGGAGTGGATATTGATGATATTACTGAGGCCGTGGTTATGAACAGGGCCATCGTAGGCCATCGTCGGACTTTTTGCGTGTAAAGTTGGCGGGAAATTCGAATTTTTGATTTTTTTTCCGCAACTTGTACAATCTGAATTCATTTTTTACTTTTTATCTTTAGTTTGCACGTTTATATTATACTTTTCATTTATATTAGCTAATAAAAACAAGCAAATTACAAAGCAAACAAAAATAAATATAAAATGAATTTTAAAAATTGCCGCCGGAACAGTTATCTCACGTCGTCCGAGCTCATCTCAGCCCTGTTCAGGCCGTGGTTATGAACAGGGCCATCGTAGGACAACGTCGGACTTTTTGCGTGTAAAGTTGGCGGGAAATTAGAATTTTTGATTTTTTTTCCGCAACTTGTACAATCTGAATTCATTTTTTACTTTTTATCTTTAGTTTGCACGTTTATATTATACTTTTCATTTATATTAGCTATTAAAAACAAGCAAATTACAAAGCAAACAAAAATAAATATAAAATGAATTTTAAAAATTGCCGCCGGAACAGTTATCTCACGTCGTCCGAGCTCATCTCAGCCCTGAGGCCGTGGTTATGAACAGGGCCATCGTAGGACAACGTCGGACTTTTTGCGTGTAAAGTTGGCGGGAAATTAGAATTTTTGATTTTTTTTCCGCAACTTGTACAATCTGAATTCATTTTTTACTTTTTATCTTTAGTTTGCACGTTTATATTATACTTTTCATTTATATTAGCTACTAGCTGAATTCCGTCGCTTCGCTCCGGAATCCCGCTAGTTTATCCCGAGGCATGGCCAAACTTGTGGAAAAGGCATGGCCGAACTTGTAGTTATCAAACTAAAAACATAAACGAAACTCAAATATTAGGCGAGCGAGGAAAAGTTTTCTCTCCCACAGTCTCTGCACTCTGTGTATTTCTTATGGTGATTTTAACGATCAAAAATTGATCATATCTCAGGATCGGTGTAGATTTTCGCAAAATCCTTTCTTATTGCACACCTAGACCATAAAAAGAATATTCCTACCAAATTTCAGCTTTCTAGGTGGTGTGGTTCTCGAGATAGAGCGATCAGTGTGTGAAATGTGAAATGTGAATGAGTGAATGGATCTCGTTCTTATAACTTACTAGTTCATCCCGAGGCATGGCCAACCTTGTGGAAAAGGCATGGCCGAACTTGTAGTTAACAAACTAAAAACATAAACGAAACTCAAATATAAGCGAGCGAGGAAAAGTTTTCTCTCCCGCAGTCTCTGCACTCCGTGTATTTCTTATGGTGATTTTAGCGATCAAAAATTGATATCTCAGGATCGGTTTAGATTTTCGCAAAATCCTTTCTTATGTGACCTAGACCATAAAAGGAATATTCCTACCAAATTTCAACTTTCTAGGTGTTGTGGTTCTAGAGATAGAGCGATCAGTGTGTGAAATGTGAAATGTGAATGAGTGAATGGATCTCGTTCTTATAATAAAAGATA
>NW_007377841.1:184062-210295 GCF_000475195.1 Diaphorina citri
AATTTGTTATTTAGGACAAGACAAAACATTGAACAAATTAAAGGTATGATTACTTGAGCGTCCGCTAGGTTCGCTTCGGTTTTCGGTTTCGGTTTTCTTTCGGTTTTCGTTCGGTTTTCGATCCCGTGCTAAATCTAAAAACATGATGTAAACAAGATGGCGCCAACATGGGTTGCGCGTTATGGGGATCAGGATTCGATGCGAAATCTCCCTAATAGAAAGTAAAAATCCCCATGTTCAAGCCAAAACATCGTGTTTTGGTTTGAACTCCGATCCCCGTGTTCAAAACCCCATAATGTGTTAGGTACCACCTTTTTCTCATGAAACAATTGTTAAGTTACAATGACTTTGGTTAATATCTGGATGGGTGACTATCTGACTATCCCATTTTTACTAAATTGTTACAGTCGCGTCCTTGGACCATACCGGTATAGCATACCAAATTCCTTTGCTCTACGACAAACCGTTCTTGAGATATGTATTTTGTATACCACCTTTTCCCACTGAAGAAACATTGACTTTGGTTAAAATCTGGATGAGTGACTATCCGATTTTAACCAAATTGTTATTGGTGCATTTTATTTAGCATCTAACCGCTAACCTCAGCGCGGTTCATTCAAGGTCACTACTTCCCCTCACATGGAAGTGTGTTTAAATATGAGGTGCATTTTATTTAACATCTAACCGCTAACCTCAGCGCGGTTCATTCAAGGTCAATACCTCCCCTCACATGGAAGTGTGTTTATGACGTGAGGGGCGTTAACCACTTTTAGGTTTACGTTTCCCCTCTTGCCATACCAAACGAAGCTCTCGACTGCGGTTAAGAGTCGCCATTTTTTTCGCGGTTTAGAGACGCCATTTTTTCTCGGTTTAGAGACGCCATTTTTCTGCTTAGCTCAAATCTCTTGTTTTTAAGTTTCTATTTTGGTGTAAATTAGTTTTTGGCTTTTTCCCTTGCCTTATACCTCCATGCAATTAACTTATCATCTGATAAAGGATGATAAGGCTTTTTAAAGCTTACCTTTTGCCGCGAAAAAAAATCCAGCCAACAAAAAAATTATTCAAATATGCGAACAGCTGAATTTTTATCAAGAGCTTCCCATCTTCTCTACTAGACAGCGCCAGTGCTGCCAATCTTTGATATCAGCTGATTATCCCCACTACGAGATTTTTACCCCCACTCTCGAATTTTCGGTTCTTGGGTTAAATGTTAAATAAAATACAACAAAATAACAAATGACATTTTACAAAAGGTGAGCATTCTCGGAGATGCTTTGAGTTGAGGTCAGTAGAGTTCAAAGGAGATGCCACGTGCCACTATGATATTAGGTACAGCATTGCGTTTGAAGGTACTAGAATAAATAATCACTCCAATTCTGTCATCTTTCCAATTCTGATAGAATAAAAATTCTTATTTGGTAGATATGTAAAAGATAATTTGGATTCTCATTTATTACAGCTTACTCGTAAATTGACGTTTAATCGCCCAACTCTAAATTATTGATCAACATTTGATGATTTAACCACCGTATCCATACCCCATACCATATGTAGGATATCCACCCATTCCATAACCACCCATACCCCCCATTCCATAACCACCCATACCTCCCATACCAAGAGGGGGGTAACCACCCATACCACCATACATGCCTCACCACTTTTATAGGCCGAAATTTTTGGATAGGAACTTGGCCTTTTTTTTCACATTTGTGTTTTTGTGGGGGATCTTACTTACCTCCTCTTAGAAGTTTTTTTTTTTGTTCTTTACAATGACATCAACTAACATTACAATTTAATAAGAATATATTACATTATGACATTGTGAATTGTATTTCAATGGATATACCCCAACGTAACAAAAGTAACTTGGAAGGAGAATTATGTATGTTATGTAGGTATACATACCCTAAATACCGCGTTGACGCAACGCGGCAGCATAGGTGAATTGTATTTCAATGGATATACCCCAACGTAACAAAAGTAACTTGGAAGGAGAATTATGTATGTTATGTAGGTGTACATACCCTAAATACCGCGTTGACGCGGCGCGGCAGCATAGGAAAAAAAGGGCTTTAATGAACGTAATAATAATAATACCTAATACCTACCTGGTTGTTTACATTGTGAATTGTATTTCAATGGATATACCCCAACGTAACAAAAGTAACTTGGAAGGAGAATTATGTATGTTATGTAGGTATACATAGCCTATACCGCGTTGACGCGGCGCGGCAGCATAGGAAAAAAAAGGGCTTTAATGAACGTAATAATAATACCTAATACCTACCTGGTTGTTCTTACGTGAAGCTTTGCGAA
Organism: Diaphorina citri; assembly: GCF_000475195.1. NCBI lineage: Eukaryota > Metazoa > Arthropoda > Insecta > Hemiptera > Psyllidae > Diaphorina > Diaphorina citri. The sequence goes on from NW_007377841.1 coordinate 186,382, forward strand.
CCTCCGATTTAATCGTTTTCAGACAGTGAGCTTTGTCTCCGCCACAAATGTCGACTCGTGTGAATTGTCCGTAGTCGAAATGCGACACGTTACCCGGAATGTCCGTGTATTCCGTCCAGTTGACGTGTGGGCCCTCGCGCTTTGCGGACAAGGGCAGGACCGCGATCAGGACCAAGTTGAAGAACGTTCTGAGAACGGATTGTCCCATGCTTGCTTTCATAATCGTTTTCAGACAGTGAGCTTTGTCTCCGCCACAAATGTCGACTCGTGTGAATTGTCCGTAGTCGAAATGCGACACGTTACCCGGACTGTCCGTGTATTCCGTCCAGTTGACGTGTGGGCCCTCGCGCTTTGCGGACAGGGGCAGGACCGCGATCAGGACCAAGTTGAAGAACGTTCTGAGAACGGATTGTCCCATGCTTGCTTTCATAGGCAGAGTTCTCCCGGTGGAGTTTTTCTAATACACAACTAATGATTTTTTTTCTTTCACTGTGAGCGTTTATTTAGACTTTTAGACTATATTTATCAATGTTATATGAAGATAATATAAAAAAGGAGGAGGAGGAAGAGGAGGAGGAGGAGGAGGAGGAGGAGGAGGAGGAGAAGGCGCTAAAGTGTAAGATAAAACAGTTGAGGTGACTGGAGGGAATGTTTTTCGTCGGAGGAGGAGGAAGAAGAGAAGAAGACTTATTATAAAAGGGCGAGAGAGACTGGGGTAAGTGTTGGGAGATAGTCATTGGAGAGGGGAAAAAGAGGAGGCGATAGAGTTGAAGAAGAAGAAGGAGGAAGAAAAGGAATAGAGAAAGAAGATGGAGAGGCGAAAAGACTTATTATTATAAGAGGATGAGGGAGTTTTGGGTAAGTGTTGGGAACTACATACACATTAGGAAGAGGAGTAGGAGGTAGAGAAAGATAAGTAAGCAGAAGAAGGGTTAGGAAAGTAAGAGGAGGAGGAGAAGAAGAAGAAGGAGGAGGAAAAGGAGAAGAAGAAGGAGGAGGAGAAGGAGGAGAAGAAGGAGGAGGAGACGAAATACTTAGTGCGTGATGTTCACTTGGAAAGCTGTGAGTTTTAACTTGTACTGTTCAGAATGTTTTCAGATTTTTCAAGTTTAATTTCCCAAGACAAGTTTTCTCTCCTCCAAAGACACTACCAGTAGAGGGCAAAAACTATAACGATAAATCTTGCAAGTTTTAGCTACGAGTTTTGTTCTTCGGAAAGCCAGCTACAGACGCGCAGATATTTCCATCACGTCAGACAGTCTGACTAACTTGGTCCTCAAACGGTCAGAAATTTCCATCAGATTTCCAGCATTCCAGCGTTCGTCAGCGGTTGTGGCACCTCGATTAACAAAGTCCCAAAGGTTCACTGAAGTTAAGGAATCAAGGACAAAGTTGGTATCTGAACGGACAAAGTTGGTGTCTGAACGGACAAAGTTGGTATCTGAATGGACAAAGTTGGTATCTGAACGGACAAAGTTGGTGTCTGAACGGACAAAGTTGGTGTCTGAACGGACAAAGTTGGTGTCTGAACGGACAAAGTTGGTATCTGAACGGACAAAGTTGGAACCTGAACGGACAAAGTTGGTATCTGAACGGACAAAGTTGGTATCTGAACGGACAAAGTTGGTGTCTGAACGGACAAAGTTGGTATCTGAACGGACAAAGTTGGTATCTGAACGGACACAGTTGGTATCTGAACGGACACAGTTGGTATCTGAACGGACAAAGTTGGTATCTGAACGGACAAAGTTGGTATCTGAACGGACAAGTTGGTATCTGAACGGACAAAGTTGGTATCTGAACGGACAAAGTTGGAACCTGAACGGACAAAGTTGGTATCTGAACGGATAAAGTTGGTATCTGAACGGACAAAGTTGGTATCTGAACGAATAACTGTCACACACTGCTGACTTTTACCGTCCCAAAGTCCCAACTCAGGTTGAGTGAGAAAAATTGAGGAGCTAGTTCAATAACCAATAAAACGGCGGGGCAGAAAAAAAAGCCTTGATATAAAGACAAAGGAAGTGGGCTACTGATCGTCAAATAATGAAGAGAGTCTGATCAGACGATACATCTGAACGTGTGAGGCTATCTTACACACGGGGGGGTTTCATGTCAGAGTCAGCGAGCGAGAAGAAATAACAACCCAGTGTTTAGGTTTTCGTGCAAAAGTTTTGCTGAAACAACCCCCTCTTGAGATCAGAGAGTTTTACACACTCCCCCCCAGAGTAAGTATACCTACCACTGCCCGGTAACGGTGCTAATATTTCTCTCTTTGACATGAACGAAGTAATGTTTTTTCCTACTTTTTTTGTTTTTTCCTACTGAACTGAAGTTCCTTTCAATTTTTACTTCTTAGTTAATTTTGTCATTTTTAATTGCTCATTTTGTTCATTCTTTTGTTACCTACTTATACTAAATTTATTATTATTATTTTTTTATTATCAAATGAATAAATTGGATTCAATCGAATTAAAAAAAAATGTGTTGGGGGTAATGAAGGGCGGCCGATTACTGGAGCATTCCAGGTGGAGTGACCCAATTGTCTACACTCTCTGCCAATGACGGATTGTCAGATCACTAACGATGTTTGAAACAGAAATGGTTTTTCTAATCTCTTTTTTTATAACAATTGAAATCAATTTTGAACGTACTAACTCATTTTATCTGAGTACCTAATTATAATGATTAAATGATGTGCAGTTTCAAGAGCAGGCTGTTTAAATAGTTTAAATTTTTAGAACACGACATCTGTTCAATTAATATTTATAATGGGTTAATGTGGGCAAAACAAGTATTTACATATAACTCATTTTATCTGAGTACCTAATTATAATGATTAAATGATGTGCAGTTTCAAGAGCAGGCTGTTTAAATAGTTTAAATTTTTAGAAGACGACATCTGTTCAATTAATATTTATAATGGATTAATGTGGGCAAAACAAGTATTTACATTAAGGTGGGTTTACACGCTCATGCCATTTAATTTACATATTATTGATGTTAACTACTTTTGCATTTTTAGGGCTTAGATAGGGCAATGGTACATATCTTACCACCGGTTATTTGTATCCTAAGCTCTAAACGGGCAATGGTATAATACTTACAATCAAAAACATCGATGTTGACATCGATGTTTTTGTTCCGATGTATCGATGTTTTCAAAACATCGATGTCGATGTCCCAACCCTAACAACAACAACAACAACAACAACAACAACAACAACAACAACAACAACAACAACAACACCACAAGTAACAACACCACCACCACCACAACAACAAAAACAACAACAACCAAAAATGGATTCTTTGGGGGGTGTTTACCCCTTAAACGGTCTCCTCCCTATAAATTTCACCTCCTATATGCTCTGCCCTATTAAGGGCCTATGTTAAAAAGCACACCAGTGGGCCGGGGGGAGAGGTTCCACACTTCCCTTTCTATACGTTATGCCCAAAGAGTGAAAAATCACCTCTGTGCAGGGCCTTATTTAGGGGAGGGCCGAGGGGGCCCGGCCCCCCCTTGAACTCTATTTTTCTCCTTTACTGTACGACAAGGGTAGCTACGTACGTAGTTCGAAACAACCTCAATAGTAGGTACTATCCCTATGAAATTATTCTAATGTGATTTTCGGAATCGAGAAAGTATGAGGAGTAAGAATAACTGCAAATTTCACGATTCCAAGCAATGTAGGTACAGACAAATCTTATTTAGATTTAATAGATAGATCTTTGCTATTATAGTCTCAGTTACTCTTGTTCTCATAGTTCACGGAACTATTCTTTTGGTGGATTTCAACAACTGCAGGAGTCTCTAGTGTTCCATTCATACTGCTACTTCTACTACTTGTATCTTCTTTCATACTATTACTATCGCTACTATTGCTTTCCACCTTCACATTGACACTGTGCATAGTTGCATGAGTGGATTGTTTTATAACATCTTTGCTGTAACTTCCACTTGTGGCTGGATCCAGAGTTTTCAGCACGTTGCGTGGTAAGTAGGTCACTGACTGCGGCATGATCTTGAGTGAGTAGCTGTGTTGTTGTCGTGAGTTTGCTCCAAGCTGCCAATCCAGATCCATCTCATTTTCAACATAGTCAGAGCTGATTGGTGAAATTTTCTCCAAACTTAGATCTCCGGAGTAGAATTTGTCGAACGTGCCGGGAGCATTATAGAATTTCTCATAGTTGGTAAACTTGTTGTTTTCGTGTCGTGTATTATCGTAGAGAGATCGGACCGAGTTATCGCTTAGGCTGGGGATGTGGTAAATACCGTAACGTTTTCCATTGAGTTCATAGGATTTGGGCGAGTAGATCTCAATAGATTTGGGTGTCGGAGTGGGTATGTTGTTAGGATGACTATGGGAAGGGTGATAGTTAACAGGTCGAAGTGGTGCTCGTGTGGATTCTAAGGTCGGATATCGGTTGTGTCGGGTTGGGTAGGGTTCAGCATAGTACGGAGCGGGCTGAATGTTATCTGATCTCGTCTGGATAGGATCAGAAGCTTGTTGCTGCTGAGGGGAGATGATTTTTACCGGGATCAAGATCCGTCCTGGATCACGCACGTCCAGAATGGTGGAATGAACTTTCATCACTTCGTTCTCTTCATTCGATGAACCTGGAATAATTTCAGTATCTATGTCAGTGACGTACCTGGAGGAACACCAGATGAGTCCGAGAATCCCAAATCATCCGATTTGGGTCCCAACTCAAAAAAAGGTCATCCGAGTTGCGTCCCCGGTACCTGAGATTGAACCTATATACTTGAGACCATAAAGTAAATGAATAAGTATATAACGAACAGGGTGACCAAAAATAACTGTTAGATTGAAGATTCTGTAGTCAGCCAACAACAACAACAACAACAACAACAACAACAACAACAACAACAACAATAACAACAACAACAACAACAACTTCACTGAACCATTAGTTTGTTATGATAATATCAGTGATAGTATCATATGATAGTATCAGATAGTATGTTGTGATAGTATACCCCTTGTAGCGTACGCTATATTTGAAATGAGAAAGAAGAAGAACATAATAAATTAGGACAGAACAGAAGATCAAAATATGGTGGCAGCTTAAAGATCCACTTCTAAAAACTAACTTTAAAGATCAGGTACTGATGATCTGGCCAAAACTACCAAATTTCACTGAACCATTAGTTTGTTATGATAATATCAGTGATAGTATCATATGATAGTATCAGATAGTATGTTGTGATAGTATACCCCTTGTAGCGTACGCTATATTTGAAATGAGAAAGAAGAAGAACATAATAAATTAGGACAGAACAGAAGATCAAATGGTGGCAGCTTAAAGATCCACTTCTAAAAACTAACTTTAAAGATCAGGTACTGATGAAAATGTTAAGTAGCCCAAATTTCACTGAACCATTAGTTTGTTATGATAATATCAGTGATAGTATCATATGATAGTATCAGATAGTATGTTGTGATAGTATACCCCTTGTAGCGTACGCTATATTTGAAATGAGAAAGAAGAAGAACATAATAAATTAGGACAGAACAGAAGATCAAAATATGGTGGCAGCTTAAAGATCCACTTCTAAAAACTAACTTTAAAGATCAGGTACTGATGATCTGGCCAAAACTACCAAATTTCACTGAACCATTAGTTTGTTATGATAATATCAGTGATAGTATCATATGATAGTATCAGATAGTATGTTGTGATAGTATACCCCTTGTAGCGTACGCTATATTTGAAATGAGAAAGAAGAAGAACATAATAAATTAGGACAGAACAGAAGATCAAATGGTGGCAGCTTAAAGATCCACTTCTAAAAACTAACTTTAAAGACGCTAAAGTAGGGGAAGTGGAATGAAAAACACGCGTCGGGTTCGCATCGCACCCACGTCGGAATGAAAAACAGACCTTTAGTGTCCCGTTATCCCGTTAACTCAACTCTTTAACGTTATTTGACGAAAACTCGTTTCTGCACATGCGCAGAACCGAAATTTCGTCAAATAACGTTAAAGAATTCAGTTAACGGGACGCTAATTTTGGTTGCAAAAACTCGCTAATGTAAGGCGAAGCCCCATTTCAAAAACAACGATCATCGCATAGCGTAACATACAGCTACAGATTCTTGATAATCTTGATACTGCTTTGTTCATAAAGGATAAAGGTCCTATCGAACGCAGTTAACGGGACGCTAATTTTGGTTGCAAAAACTCGCTAATGTAAGGCGAAGCCCCATTTCAAAAACAACGATCATCGCATAGCGTAGGTAACATACAGCTACAGATTCTTGATAATCTTGATACTGCTTTGTTCATAAAGGCTAAAGGTCCTATCGAACACAATATTCATATTTCATAATACACACATAGCCTTTAAATTTGAATCTTGAAGCTTAAAATAAAGATAAATTTATGCCGCTGACTTCCAAAAAGAAGCAACCCTGAATTTCTGATAAGGTCGGAGTCAAAAAATAAATCCCAAAATTGCGAAGCTCCAAGCGTCCCTTCCCAGGACACCCCAGTAAAAAAAAAAGGAATTATAAAAAAAGGGAAAAAGAATTTTCTTCGCTTTTTTTTTATTTTAAGATGAAATATTTAGCAGGGTCCGTGCATATATGAACTTTTATTTGTTCCTATGGCAACTCGCACAAGAAAGTTTCAAGTTAAAAAATATATAATATGTAAAAAGAAGGAAGAAAAAAATAAGATAAAAAAAAAGAGTGCGGGGATGGGGCTTTTGGGCATTTTGTAAGTCTCCCTCGAAGTTGTTGGATTTTTGTATTTTTTTTTTTTCGGGAAGTCACATGAGAGACTTGAGGCCGAAGTATACATAGATGCCACTCCCGGACACAGAATTAAAGATAAAAGAACTTACCTATGCCAAAATTGCCAAAGATGGTAAGGACATTCAGGGAGTTGTACCCTATCCCTATTCTTCAAAAATATTTAAAAGATAAACGTAAAAGTAACCAAAACCCTCATTCTTTTTTCTTTTTTTTTAAGAGGTTTGACAGAGGGAACTGTAACTGCTATGGTCTTATCGTCCCGAAATTGAAGAGAGAAGGAAGACAGGATAGGAGAAAGCCAGCCGTTCCGAGAACGAACGTTATCCCATCAGGATAAAATCCGCCCCGGGCGGGAATCGAACCCGCGGCCTAGCGCTTACAAGGCAGACGCACGACCAACTAAGCTAACTAGGCTGGCTACCTTCTTTCTTTGCTTCTATCAAAGCTCTTCGAAAAAAAAGATGAGTGTTTCACCGCCGTTTTTATTTCGTAGCGATGAAACAACTGCTACATTGGACGCTTGTGGGCTGTGTCGTAGCATGCCCATCCCGTAGTATGCCTCTCATCAGATGGGCGAGAAGAGACACAATACTTCCCATTTAGGTGCTGGGTCAACACGAGAACACCAGAAAGTAACCCGTTGAAATATTTGCAATCGAAAAACGAGTACAAACTTTTGTCGATGGTGGGATTCGAACCCGGGACCTTCTGCATGGCAAGCAAGCACGTTACCACTGTAGCTTGGATGAGTTGGAAAAGAATGTCTGGTATACTGTGTGACCGAAGAATGAGCCTCAGAATGAAAAGCAAAATCTATAAGACGGTAGTCAGACCAGCGATGATGTATGGAAGTATGGATCAGAGACTTGGCCCATGAAGAAAGCACATGAACACAAATTAGAGGTGGCAGAGATGAGAATTTTGAGATGGAGTTGTGGAGTGACGAAATTGGACAGGATCAGGAACGAAGTGATAAGGAATAAAATCAAAGTGACTGAAATCTCAAAGAAAATACAGGAGAGCAGATTAAGGTGGTTCGGGCATGTTGAAAGAAGAGAAGAAGATTATGTTGGGAAGAGGACTGCAGTGCAGAGATACAAGTTGCAGGGAGGAGAGGAAGAGGAAGACCTAAGAAGAGATGGAAGAATTGTGTACATCAAGATCTGAGAGAAAAAGGACTGAATGGAAACGAAGTTCATAACCGAGCGGACGGGAAAAGACTGATTCAAAAGAGGATTCAATCAAGCCATCAACGTCAAGAGGCTGTGAGGATTCAGTCAAGACATCAACATCAGGAGGCTGTGAGGATTCAAGGGTGTCTCCTCCAAGGTCTCCAAGAAGAAGAAGAAGAAGAAGAAGAAGAAGAAGAAGAAGAAGACGAAGATGATAGTATCAGTGAAGAAATATGTAGGTATGTGTGTATATCTTGTCACCTGTGAAAACTGCTTTTCGTCCGCACGGCCATGTCGATAGTATATAGGCTCGTTGGGCACCACACGAACTATTGGCGGAGGCGCTGACTGTTTGATGGAAGTGATAAAGTCGTACTCCTTCCCTTTCTTGCTGACGTAGTCTGTATTGATGGAGCGACGAATTCTACTGTGGCGCAAATGAGTACGCCCTCCACGATGTCCATTGAGTTTCTGCTGTACAGGGTTGTCACTGTATTCAGATGCTGGGGATGAGGCCACAGTAGTACCGCTCCTCGTGTTTGATTTGTATCTAGTCTTCATTTGACTCAATGCTGCTATCTGTTGGAATAATGCTGCACTGGTCGCTGGTGTACTCTTGGAACCGTCATCCGTAGGCTTTGATTGCTGGAGTCCGGTAAGTGTAATATCTTCTTTTTGTTGAAACGGAGTCTCTGTAACCCAAGAGAAAATTCAAAAGGCTCCTGTAATTAAAAAAAGCTCCCGCTAATTTTTTTGGAAGTTTACTTATTAATTTATTTATTCACTGGTCTCTGAAAGATAGAAGCCTGGGGATTGGTTTGATTCTCCCCCTTTTTATTAGGGATCAAATTACGTTCAACTGTTAAACCTATAAATATTAATTTGTTTGAGGATTTCGTCATATTCCAAGGAAGTAAAACCATTAGTACCTATTATACCTACTCAATAGTAAGTAGGTAGAGGTAGGTAACTCCGGGATGTATTAGGTATGGATGAACATCTTCTTAAGCCTTAAGGGGTAGTCGAGGTATATCTTGGCAGTCTTCACTTGAGGGCTTGATTTCTTTTATGCTTAAAAATATTTACCTACAATAGTTAGGTACTAAAACTAGCCCTCAAGTGATGACCATTTCTTAAACGTTGTTCAATCTTGCAATGGAGTTCTTTTTGAAAATCCCCAAATCTTAACCAAAACATCCACTCAAAATGTGACTGTACCTACTGAGGATAAAAAGCTCTGAGAAACCAAAAAGTGATTTGTGTGAGAGATGCTCCAAAACATCCACTCAAAATGTGACTGTACCTACTGAGGATAAAAAGCTCTGAGAAACCAAAAAGTGATTTGTGTGAGAGATGCTTAGGTCCCTACATAGTGTAGATAGGTAGGTACATACCGATAGTATTACCGCCATCTTGTACATCCTTGGTATCGCTGAGATTTACATTGTAGATGTTGACGTGAGTTTTCAATCTGGCCTTCTCCTCCATTTTGAGTTCCATTAGCTTCTTATTCAGGTTTTGATCCTCCCAGGATATAACAGGATTAGAGCTCCTCTTGATTTCTCCTGTTGAAAGTTGAAATGAAGGTACCTACCTACATTTCAGGCGCTATACTCTTAGGTATGCAATATATTGGGTCCCTACATAGTGTAGATAGGTAGGTACATACCGATAGTATTACCGCCATCTTGTACATCCTTGGTATCGCTGAGATTTACATTGTAGATGTTGACGTGAGTTTTCAATCTGGCCTTCTCCTCCATTTTGAGTTCCATTAGCTTCTTCAGAGTAGATCCCCCCCCCCCAAAAGCTTAGCTAAAACCCCAACGAAATTACCTACTTCTTATTGGAACAAAGGTTAGCGGTCTTTTTAGCCATTTTGGTAGTTAGTGGTTTTTTAATGAGTAAAGGTTTAGAGATGGCAAAAAAGATATGGTAGGTAAAGACGTAAAGAGTAGGTACCTAGACTAGACACCTCAAACAAATAAAATAAATCTATTATACCTACTTATCTAATCTTCTTAATTCGAATTTTTGAATATAGGTACTTATTCATTTGAATATACATACAAAAAGCGCGCTGGCAAATGGCTCTAGCTAATAATTGTACACCCTGTACAAATGACATTTTTTTGCGAAATCGAGTTAAAAAATCTGGTGTGAACATCACACGACTTACTTTATCCTATTGAAATATGCTTACCTATTTGGGTGTTCTTCTATTGTAACTTTTAAAATATCTCTAACCGTTTGGTCGAAAGACGCCAAAAAGCGGCCGAAATGTCGCCATCTGCAGCACCTATCCTAACCAAAAGTTTTGTGTTGCATCCTTGTCACATCACATACCAAATTTCAAGTGTCTAGCTCATACCGTTCCCAAGATATAATTGAATTACATCGAAAACCGCCAAAAAGCGGCCGAAATGCCGTCAACGATTGTGCCGCATCCTTGTCACATTTGACAGCTGCATGCCAAATTTCAAATCTTTAGCTCCTACCGTTCTCGAGATATTTTGTTTACAGACAGACACACACACACACACACACACACACACACACACACACACACACACACACACACACACACACACACACACACACACACACACACACACACACACACACACACACACACACACACACACACACACACACACACACACACACACACACACACACACACGGACCAATGGCTGAAACTTTGGATTTAGACTCTAGGGACCTCAAAACGTGTTTTGGCACTAAAAACTAACCATCGAAAATTTGACCCGATTACATTACCTACTTTCCTTCCTATAGGATAAGGAAAGTAGAAAGGAGTGAACTCCCCCCAAAAACACAAATGCAAAAAAAAAAAGCCAAGTTCCTATCCAAAAATGTCGGCCTATAAAAGTGGTGAGATCAGAAAATAAAGGCCAAGTCTGCATGCCCAGCTTTTCGTGTCCCCTGAATCTCAATTAATTCAACCTTCTCTCAATTTCAAATTGGCTATGTTTTTCCTACTCAAATAAAAGGTATTGTTATCTCAATTTATTTGTGTTAAAGCAGAGCTTATTTTTCACAACTTTTGTGGATATCATAGCATTACTAAGTGCCTCCTTGGCAATCAATTTCCATATTTCAATAATCTTTTTACACTGGTAATGCCGCCACTGGTCGCTACTCGATTAAAGTAGCTACTCAATTGTTCTCACGAGACTGATTGCACCTCGAACTCCAAGCACAGAGCCTAAAAAAATCGACCCCGCCGGGAATCGGACCCGGGACCTCCGCCGCGGCGTCCAAGCCTACTGTGATACCCACTTGGACACGGAGGTTGCAACAATATACTCGTAGTACCTACCTGTAAAATCCGCCCCGGGCGGGAATCGAACCCGCGGCCTAGCGCTTACAAGGCAGACGCACTACCAACTAAGCTAACTAAGCTGGCTAACAAATTTCAACTGATAAGAGTAGGTATATACCTACCTAGGTATTTCTTTGAAAAATCAAACAATCAAATCATGAATTTTTGTGGTAAAAGAGAGCTTCTTCACAATTTTGTGGGTATCACAGTATTACAAGTCTTTCATTTACTCAATCATCATATTTATCATCGCTCGTTCCTTTGACTTATAATGCCGCCACTGGTCCTCACGAGGCTGAGTGCACCCCGAACTCTAAGCACAGAGCCGAAAAAACCTCGGCCCCACCGGGAATCGAACCTGGGCCTCCTGCGTGCAAGCCTAGTATGATACCCACTCGGCGACGGAGGCTGCCTAGGAGCCTGTTTCTTTGAATTTTAACATTAAGGGGAGTCCACTCATAGTCGACTGTTGGGCATACCTTTAGGTGTGGAAAATGATGTCGGTCATTGGGCGACCACGGCTCCATTAGAATTCATGCACACATTGACTCTTTTCAACTTTTCAGAACATTTTGCATTACTTTTTCAAGTGTTGCTGGTGTAGGTAGTTTGTCTCAAACTTTGTTTTTCAACTTGCTCAAAGTACGTGCTTTGCCAGCCTAGTTAGCTTGGTTGGTAGTGCGTCTGCGTTGTAAACGCTAGGCCATTTTGAGACTTAGAGAAGAGAACTTACTTGGATCAATATTACCTACTGTGTTGGGTCTTAGAAGATGATTCACACTGAAGACGTAAGTAGGTCAGGTACCCCCATGTTATATTTCTATACCTACTATAGTTATGTATTAGGTTGTGTAAAATGTTATCTGGTGATTTGACCCCTGAAATTTATTGTCAGGTAAAAAATCTTTTTTATACTCCAATCAATCGCTTTTTTTTTCAAGCTCTTGTCAGTTACCTAGACCAATGAAAACTGGCTAAGTGTCAACGCAGAAAAATAAAAGAACAGTGTTATGAAATTTGGAATGATAACTATTGAAAGATTAATAACAATAATACCTAGTTGTAATAATAATAACAATACATGGGCGTAGGAGGGGGGGGCAGCTGCCTCCCCCCTAGAAAATTTCATAAAGTATGCAACCTTGAAGGGGCTACACAAAAAGTTTGAAAATCGCCTGCGGCCCTGAAAATTTTACTTTTGGTGAGACTGGATTTCTCAAGATTGTAGACCAAAATTTTCAAAAATTTCGCCTGCGGCGCTCTAATTTATTTTCCTCATTTTAGAGTTCAACTATAATTAGGATAAGAAATGTAATAAAAAAAAATATCTAAGAATTAGGTACGTCAAAAATTAACTCTAGACAAGCATGAGGCACAGATCTACCTTGAAAAATTTCGCCTGCGGCGCTGATAATTTGAAATTCAGACTGCATATCTGAAACATTGTAGCACAAATTTAAAAAAATCGCCTGCGGCGCCCTAACTAATTTGCACTATTTAGTGTTTACCTGGAAAAAATTCAAAATGTGTAGAAGTATTGCGCCAAAAATGAAAAAAAAAAAAAAACGACAAATTTCAGAAACATGATTTTTGAAATTTCTCGCCTGCGGCGCTGAAGATTTGATATTTCACTGGACTGCGTTTCTGAAAGCGTGTACCCACCCATATTAAATAAATTGCCTGTGGCGCAGTTAATTTGTAATGAATGAGTATTACCTTATTGAAAAAAATCCGCCTGCGGCGCAATTTATTTCTGGTGCGCATTGGGGATTTAAAAAACCAAGGTCAGAAAAAAAAAGATTGAGGAATTATTGATTTCAAACCGGCTAGCGGCTTAGGGTCATTATTGTTTGGAAAAAAAAATCGCCTGCGGCGCAATTTACGCTTGATTATTTTTTTTAGAACGGGGGGGGTAGGTACCTACCCGGAAAACCGCGGCTGCCCCCCCTAGACCCGATGCTGGCTACGCCCATGTACATAACAATAATAATATAATAGATTCTAGGGTGGAACGTAACCACTAGGCGAGGTTAACGCCGGAGGCGTTCTCTACCCTCTAACTCTAACCCTTGGAGCTCCATTATTATACGTAGGTAGTCAATTTCTCAATAAATGAGGATAAAACCTATGCCCTCTTGACTCCTGATTACCTACCAGGCGAGCGTCTTGACCATTAAACCACCAAGATTAGGCTTGGTCGTGCTGAGAATTTGGCCTTTTTCTTTCACAGAACTTAATGAACATTTTTAAAATCACCTTGGTTTCCTATTGATGTAGATTTGGAATCGCAAGTTGTGCTGTGGATCTCATGACTTGAATTAATCCGAAGTCTACGGATGAGCTGCTGAATCACTTTGTAATCCATAGAGTCTGATGGAACTTGTGCTAGTTGTAGATTGATTCAAAGAATGACTTGACTGTGGTTTGATTCTATAGGATGATCCGTGTACCTACGTTGCCTGTGATAATACGAACAATGAAAATTCGGAGAATCAGTAGGTACCTTATACAAGAAAGGTAGGTACTTATACGAGAAAGCGATGGACAAAAATTACTCGTAAACCAATTGAGGAGTTGTTAATACTATGTAGTTCTCTGGGTCACCTTAGTAATTAAAAGGAAAATCTTTTGTGACCCATTACGACGCGACGTTCTATTTTCTATTACATTACGGACCCAAGTATTTTCAAGCTACCTGTCCGGATACTAATCACTTGAATATTCACTATTCAGTGATCCATATTGAAATTCAGCCCTGAAAATGAAATTTAAAAATATCCAGGGCCGACATACTGAATTCAATTTTTGTGTCTGAATTTCAATATGAATCATTAGTGGTATTTACATAATATCTGCAGCGTAAATCACCTATCAACATTAATATCCCGATTTTGGTACTATCCCAATGCCTAATAGGTAATATTATGTTTGTTTTGTATGTTACCTACGGGAAAAGCCGGACGAGCGGGTAAACCTAGGATTTCCCGGTAAAAACTAGGATTACCTAGATCTTTTGGAAAAAGTCCGAAATAAAAATCTCCGGGCGTAAAAGTACAGTTGCGTGTTTGAATTTTTGCAACACAGAGTACGAGTAAATATTAGAAAATTATGATTTTTGTTATTTTTGTTACTTGTAACTTGTACAAACTGACTGACTCACTCACTCATCAAAATTATGAGGCACTTCCCGAAAAGGTAGAGACTTGAAATTTGAGAAAATAATAGAAAATGGTATGTTATTTAAGGAATATATCGAAAAAAATCCGAAAAATTAGGTTTAACCCCCAGCCCTGGGGGTACATGCTGTGTAATCGTTGCTCCTTTGAAATTCTATCAAGTGGGGGTATCAAATGAATTGTTTCGGTGTGGACAGTCTATTTATGATGTTTACAACAGCAAAAAAATCTGGTGTGAACATCACACGACTTTCTATTACATTTGCGGAATATGTATTTAGAAAAAAAAAAAAAAAAAAAAAAAGACAAACCGTTCTTGAGATATTTTACCACCTTTTCCAATTTTCGAAAACAAGGTAGGTACGTTGCTAGGGACAACCGCAAGAAACAAATTCAATGCACTGGCCAACTACACTGGTCGAAGTTGTCGATTTCTTCAGTTGTTTGTTGCTGATCTTTGTATCGGTAACAACGGTCCCGAGGGATTTATTTTCGAAACTGAATATTTCAGAGTTTACTCCTGTACCCCGCTGTATGTGTCAATGGTTTCCGTCTGCATCGATGGTGAGGCGAGAGGCTTTACCTCTGGTGAAGGTGAAGGGCGACGGCGGTGCCTCTTCAACGCGTTGACATGGCATTGTCTGGGGCACGGAGGGGCCATGCGCACGGCCATCCGCCTCGGACATCGTCGGCCCACGTACTCAACTGGTTTGGAGGACTTCCAGGGAGTCCAATCTGCCTCGCGGCGTGAGGAAGTGCATCGCCGCGACTTCTGGTAGGTATGCTCAGTTCATGGGGCAAGCCGCATGAGTACGGCACCTTTGTTGAAATTACGGCGGCCGCCGCCTCTTTTCCAAAGTAGTAGTAGTGGCGTGCAGTGTGGAGATAGTGGTGTGGTGGAGCGTGGGGAGAAACCTCAGGGTGAGGCTGAGTGGACTGTCGTGAAGAGAAGGGGCCGTCCACCGTCCAAAACCCGATTGAGGAGCCCGCCATTCATAATATATTGACGCCGTTGATACCATTGATTGTCCTCTCTACTTGACAAAAAGGGCAGAAGAGTGCCTTCATAAGTACGATGATGAATCATCAATGACAAATGACAGCCGGTTTGGATCGTAGGATTGTCATTAAGGTAGGTGCTCGCATTATGCTTCGTAGGAATATTGATTTGACTTTAGGACTTGTGAGTGGTGCGATTGGTACAGTTCCAAAGGTAATCTTCGACATAGATAACTGTAGTCTCATTCGCCGTTTGCAGGTCCAATTCAATCACGGCCTAGTCTACGACCTCGAGCGTGTTAGCACCAAGTTCGAGGTCCTACCCCGAGTCTTCGTCCACCGTGAACAGTTTGCGTTTTTTTTTTTTTTTTTTTTTTTTTTTTTAATATTACCTATGTATTATTTTTACCTTTTTCCTTTTCCTGCTGTGAATATTTCTATCCTGCTGTGACTAAAGTGCTCAGTTTTGCTATTATAAGTATAAATTCAATGTTTACACCGACCTGTCTTGGTATGTGTGGTTGACATCAATGCTAAGGGGTTCGTTTTTCCTGTACGCCTATTATTGCTTCCTCTTCCATTATAAATACTTTTTTTCTTCCATTCTGTTTCCTAAACATCCTACACTATCTTTCTTCTTCCATTGACTCCTATAATCTCTTCTCTTGATCTCTTTCCTCCTCTCTCTCCTCATTTTTAGCTAAATCCTTTTTTTTTTTCCTTCACCTCATTTTCCATTTTCTTCTCCAGCTTTTTTTTCCTCCCTCATCTCATTTTCCTTGTTCTCTCCTCCTTCTTCTTTCTTCTTCTTCTTCCCCTCTTTCTTCTCCACCTCGTAGGGCCCCCCACCCCTGCATGCTGAGTAATTGTTGCTCCCTTCAAATCCTATCAAGTGGGGTATCAAATGAATTGTTTCGGTGTGGACAGTCTATTTACGATGTTCATAAATTACAACAAAACATAGTGAAATTGTTTGTTCGCACCCTGTACTTTCACAACAAGTAGGTACGTTGCTAGGGACAACCGCAGAAACAAATTCAATGCACTGGCCAACTACACTGGTCGAAGTTGTCGATTTCTTCAGTTGTTGCTTGATCTTGTATCGGTAACAACGTCCCGAGGAATTTATTTTTCGAAATTTTCGAAATTGAATATTCTTTTATATATTGAATATTTTCAGAGTTTACTCCTGTACCCCGCTGTATGTATCAGTTTGTTGTTGCTTGATCTTGTATCGGTAACAACGTCCCGAGGGATTTATTTTTCGAAACTGAATATTTTCAGAGTTTACTCCTGTACCCCGCTGTATGTGTCATGGTTTCCGTCTGCATCGATGGTGAGGCGAGAGGCTTTACCTTGGTGAAGGTGAAGGGCGACGGGGCGTGCCTCTTCAACGCGTTGAGCATGGGCATGTCTGGGACGGAGGTGCATGCGCACGCCATCCGCTCGGACATCGTCGCCCACGTACTCAACTGGTTTGAGGACTTCCAGGAGTCCTACTTGACAAAAAGGGCAGAAGAGTGCCTTCATAAGTACGATGATGAATCATCAATGACAGCCGGTTTGGATCGTAGGCACGTTTGTTTGAGATGGTTGCTGCGCTTGGCGGTATTTTTACCGCTTTTGGACAGATTTCGACCGTTTTTTGGCGGTTTTCAGCTATAGCGACAAAACGGTTAGAGATATTGTAAAAGTTAGGGTAAAAGAACACTCAAATAAGCATCATTCAATAGGATAAGGAAAGTCGTGTGATGTTCACACCAGAGGTCCAATTCAATCACGGCCTAGTCTACGACCTCGAGCGTGTTAGCACCAAGTTCGAGGTCCTACCCCGAGTCTTCGTCCACCGTGAGTTCATATTTTTAATGAGTGAATCAGTGAGTCAGTCGTAAAATAAGCGATTTTCAAGCTATTTTTTTACCCCTTCGGCCCTTCCCATAAAGCTAGAACTTCGGAATTTCGCAGGCATAATAAGCATGTATAGCTTAACATAAAATTATGGTCTAAATTTCATGACAATATGTTGAAAATTAACGGAGTTATGATGGGGGTAAAAATGGGTCGAAATGTTTCGTGTAATATACACACTGGCGTGCTCAGGCTGGAACTTCCGTGCGCCTAGATTTCTCACCTGTTTACTTGATTGTTTCCTCCTTATATAAATGAAAATTTGACGAAATCACTTTTAAAAAATAAACCAATACCTAGGTATGTAAAACTATTTGAACGCTTCTTTTGATCACTTGAGTTCGAAAATCACGGAAATTAAATTTATTGTGTCTTTGTAATTATGTATTTATTTATTCAATAGGGGGAAGGAAAAACAGATCGCTTTTTTTGTTTTACAATATTATGTATTTATTGTCTGCTATTTATCTCTTATCTATCTGAATTGAAATCGTTAAGGTACTGATGAAAGTTTCATTGGCGCGGTTCAATTTAAACATTTTTGTTTACAAACACAAACCTAGCTTTGGAACTGGTTTCGGAGTTTTTTTTTTAATAAATTTTATTCTAACGTTCTATCATCATCAAATATTAAATCTCAGTGTCGGATTTGTGTTTGTGTCGCAAGGCGTTCCATTCAAAAACTCTTAAAAGTATATAGGTATATGCAGGGCCGTACTTAAGGGGGGGGCGAGGGGGCCCGGGCCCTCCCCCTTGAGCTCCATTTTTCTCCTATACTGTACGTCAGACTCCGAGGGGGCCCGGCCACTCCCCTCCCCTACCTTCGAGCTTCATTTTTCTCCTGTACCTACTGTTGTAGGTCAGACTTCTTTTTTGGACCCTCGGGCCCCCCCCCCTTCGGCAAAATCCTGGATACGGCCCTGGTTATAATATACAGCATAGCTTAGAAGTCCTAGCAAACCCCTTGTAACTTTTGAACAGCTTGGAATTTGAAAATCTGTTCTGTTCTGAAGATAGGAAAGGACCCATGGCAAATTCGATGGCGATGTCAAAAGCCCGGTTAGAACCCCGGAAGTGGCACTTTTGGGATAAAAGTGGCCATTTATCGAGAATTTCAAATGAGAACCCCAATTTTTTATTTCATATTTGGATTGTACGTCAAATTTCGTTTGCTATTATTGGTTGTAAGTACGGGGGCGAGATTTTTTTCATCCTGAAAAAGGGATGTGATATAATTATCAAATCCATGTAGTTTTAGGTGCTGATTTTTTTTTTTTAGTTTTTCGTTATCTTTTCATTTTAGAGGTCTTGGGTATAAGGGTATAGAGGTTTAAGGGTATAGTTTGAACATACCCTATTCCCAATACCTCAAAAATGTAAGATAACGAAAAACTAATGTCACCACGTTATTCAGCACCTAAAATTACGCGAATTTGATACCTATATGTCATGTCAATAAAATTGTTCAGCATGAAAAAAATCTCGCCTCCCCTACTTACCACTTACTAATAATGGCAAAAGATTATTGCATTCCCCATGAAATTCGACGTAAATTTCAAAAATGAAACAAACATTAGGGGTTCTCGTTTGAATTTTTATACAAAAAGTGCCACTTCCGGGGTTCGAACCTGGATTTTGAAATCACCATCGAATTGGCCATGGATTCTTTCCTATCTCTAAGAAAAATCAGAATTTCAAATTTCCAAGCCGTTCAAAAGTTACAAGGGGTTCGCTAGGACTTCTGAGCCATGCTTACGCTTAGGTTTGTGCAGCCGCCACTGATTCCATGTTATGATCACATAATAGTTGTGTGATTGTGGGGTACTAGATGCATACTAGTAGGGTACAGGTAGAACTAAGCCCAGTTCTGAAATGTAGGGTACTAAACCAACAAAATAATACGCAGCGATCTAGGTATTTTGATGTTATGTCAAAGTACTTTTACCTATTGGTTTCGTCATTTTAAAACTTTCACGTGCTTCGTACGTACCCCACAAGCTACAAAGTAGAATGTACCCTACTTTTATATGTACTTTCGTTTGTACCTAGTTGGAATCTATTTAGGCAGACTGAGGATTTAGGTAGACTTAAATTGTTTTTCTCGGAGCCTGTTTGAAATTACGAAAAAAAAACGCTTGTTTTTGACAGTTCGCGGATTTCGTGAACACCGCGCAAATCAAAACCAACGAAATATTGGACCAAATTAAAATACCTAATAATGAAACAACCTATAAGATTTTGGACTAAACACACTCTGATTTGGTGGGTCCCATCACTTGTACTTTGAGGCATTTTTGTAATTCGCGGTTTCCGAATCCCGCGAATCCCGTGAACGTCAAAAATTCGAGTGAGTTGTCGATTAGAGTTTAAAGTTTTCATTTTAATCTAGGAAACGAACCTGCAATAAAAAGAATGTAAAAAATGGGGATTCTCATTAAAAAAAAAAAAAAAAACTGGTTGAACATCACACGACTTTCCTTATCCTATTGAATGATGCTTATTTGGGTGTTGTTCTATTGTAACTTTTACAATATCTCTAACCTAATAGTCAGTATAGCTGAAAACCGCCAAAAAACGGTCGAAAACCGCAAAAAGCGGTCAAAATACTGCCAACCGCAGCACCTATCTTAACCGAACGTTTTGTGTTGCATCCTTGTCACATTTGTGAACTACATACCAAATTTCAAGTCTCTAGCCCATACCATTCCTGAGATATTGTTAAATTACACAAAAAAACCGTCAAAAAGCTGCAAAATGCCGCCAAGATTTGTACCGATCTTAACCAAAAGTTTCGTGTCGCATCCTTGTCACATTTTACAGCTGCATGCCAAATTTCAAGTCTCTAGCTCTTACCGTTCTCGAGATATTTTGTTTACAGACAGACACACACGCGGACCAATAGCTGAAACTTTGGATTTAGGCTCTAGGGACTTCAAAACGTGTTTTGGCACTAAAAACTAACCATCGAAAATTCGACCCGATTACATTACTTTCCTTCCCCTAGTTGGAATCTATTTAGGCAGACTGAGGATTTAGGTAGACTTAAATTGTTTTTCTCGGAGCCTGTTTGAAATTACGAAAAAAAAAAACGCTTGTTTTTGACAGTTCGCGGATTTCGTGAACACCGCGCAAATCAAAACCAACGAAATATTGGACCAAATTAAAATACCTAATAATGAAACAACCTATAAGATTTTGGACTAAACACACTCTGATTTGGTGGGTCCCATCACTTGTACTTTGAGGCATTTTTGTAATTCGCGGTTTCCGACGAATCCCGTGAACGTCAAAAAATCGAGTGAGTTGTCGATTAGAGTTTAAAGTTTTCATTTTAATCTAGGAAACGAACCTGCAATAAAAAGAATGTAAAAAATGGGGATTCTCATTAAAAAAAAAAAAAAAAACTAGAAGTCGTAGAAGAAAAAGAAAAATACCGTTGGTCCTCATTTTTCCTGCTTTATGACTTTGAAAGTCCCTTTGAAACATCACCTAATAAGTAAGCGCAACTGATCTATTGGTACCTTCTACTAGTTCTACACTTCTACTATACGTACCTAGCAGTGTTCTTATGGGACTATAACAAAAAATCCCAGACAAAACAAAAAAAAATCCTAAAATCCCAGAAATTTTTATGAAAATCCCTGAAAATTCCCAGGGTGGGATTTACTTTTTCAGTGCCCCTAGGAATTTTTGCGCCCTGGAACGGGGAGCGGGGGCTCTTCAGTTTAGATAATTCAACACCCAAAATGAGTTATAGCGGCGCAGGTGAAATTTTTCAAAATAAAAGTGCCTATAAGTACGTACCTACTGAAGTACGTACTGAAGGGAGTATTTTTTGACTTCGACGTAATAC
This sequence comes from Diaphorina citri, assembly GCF_000475195.1. Taxonomy (NCBI): domain Eukaryota; kingdom Metazoa; phylum Arthropoda; class Insecta; order Hemiptera; family Psyllidae; genus Diaphorina; species Diaphorina citri. The sequence goes on from NW_007377841.1 coordinate 207,617, forward strand.
CTACATAATTCTTAGATAGGTACTTCGACACAGTTTTTTTCCTCCTTATCACAACCGAATACTAAAAGGAGCAAAATAAATAAGAGGGCCGCAGGCGAATTTGTTTAGGCCTTTAACCTCTCAGGAGCGCAGTCCGACCAAAATTTAAATCTTCAATAGTTCAATATGTTTATTTAATGTTTATCAATTTTTGACAAAAAATTGTAAAACACAAGTCTTGATAATATCTTAAAACTACATAGGAAAGTAATAAATTCAGTGCCGCATGCGGACCAAGCCATCGTAGTCTGTTAGTGTTCATGGTGGCTACTATATTTGGTTGTTTGGATAGGGCGTGGATGTCGCTGTGTTCATTCTTAAGTTTCATTTATATTTCATTGTTTCTTGATAGATAGAATTCTTTTATTTTTAATTTCATTTTCTTTTCATTTTCCTGACAGGCGGACCTGATCAGTGCAGCTGAGAGTGGATGGCTGGCCTAAGGCTAGCCATTCACATTCACAGGCTTGTCTTTTCTTATGTCGAGGCTGAGGGCATGTCTGAGTTCTTTGAATAGTACCGTCAACTTCGGGCAGGTCTAGTATTGTCAAGTTTGGGTAGGTTCTATACGAGCCTGCACACTCTGACTCTATAACTTACAGTCCACGTCAACTGGGAAATCCGATGGAAGCGCATGGAGGGGAACCGCAACTTAACTGTAAGTCGGACAGTTCTAAAAGTTTCACCATTCGATTCGGCGTGAAAAATCCCATGGGATCAACTATTCACATGCTTACTTGTTAATCAACGAGCTATTTTTTGACGATTTTTTGACAAAGGTCATCGGACTTCCCAGTTGAAGTGGACTGTACCTTGTCGACACGATTGATCGACACCATATAGGTACTGAAAGTTGTCCTGAGATCAGTATTCAACAGCAAAATGGGTAGGTACCACCACCAATCGACACCATATAGGTACTGAAAGTTGTCCTGAGATCAGTATTCAACAGCAAAATGGGTAGGTACCACCACCACACCGTATCCACATGTTGTCGAAATTTATGTACAGCTTGGCCTAAACTGGATTAAAAGAATAGAAAATTAATTTATTCGTCTTATTTAGCCGCCATCTTGTCCATCTGTAATACCTATAGCTTCTTAAATCGGCAAAATAAACACTTTTTTTAAGTCAGCATACCTGAAAACATACAATTCAATATATCATTTCAATATATTGGACAATTTTTAAGGATTTCCCTATAGTAGCAGCATATCCCAAAAACGGGATCGACCATTACGGGATAACGGTACATCCTAGAAGAAAAGTGTAAATGTATAAAATGTAAGAAATAAAAATACAAACAACTTTCTAATTCATTGTTCTTCACAAAAAAATACCGGAAACGAGATATTGTGAGAAAACCTCGTTTTTGGCCGCCATGTTGGAGAAATCATTACGGTACGGGATTACGGTACATCCCTAGAAGAAAATGTAAATGTGCAAAATTGTAGGAAATAAAATACAACAACTTTTTAATTCATTGTTCTCGGAATAATCCGAAAAATTACGGAGACGAGATATTTGTGACAAAAAGCTCTTTTTATGGCCACCATATTGGAAAAATAATTAACGCGTACGCGGATTAGCGCGTACATCCTAGAGAAAAAATGTAAATGTAAAAAAATGTAGGAGAATCGAGAAAATACACAACAAACTTTCTAATTTCATTTATTATTAGAGAAAAAAATTTACCGAAAACGAGATTATACTCAAAAAACCCTTGTTTTTAGGCCGCCATTTTGAACGGGTATCGGACCGTTACGGGATTACAGTACATCTAGAGAAAAATTGTAAATGCTATGAAATGTAGGTAAAGAAAAAAAGACAAACAACTTTTTAATCTATTGTTATTAGAAAAGAAAATTAGCTGAAATGAGATATTATGGAAGAAAACCTCTTTTTTTGGCCGCCATGTTCGAAAAATCCTTACGGTACGGGATTACGGTACATCCTTAGAAAAAAAGTGTAAAATATAAAATGTAGAAAACAAAAAAAGAAAACAACTTTTCAATTCGATTGTTGATGGAAAAAAATTACCGGAAACACGAAGACATACTTGCGATAAAACTTTTTTTGAGAAAGAGCCCTTATCACAGATTTAAATTTGGCGCCGCCAAATATTTTGTGTGTAGGAAAGTCCCATACGGTCGGCTTACGGTACATCCCCCTACGAAAAAAAGTGTAAAATGTAACCAAAATGTGAATATAAATATTAAAAACTTTCTAATTCATTTATAGTTAGAGTTACCGGGAACGGATTATTATCAAAACCCCCGTTTCTGGCCCGCCATTTTTGCAAGAACAAGGCCCGCCATTTTGTTTTGGCGTATCGACATTTTCGGTGTTTAAGATTTCACTTTTCATAATTTTGTGTCTCTACTTCAACGTAAAGTTAACCTACTTTCTATTCCCCTCATTTGCACTCCCTTCTTTTCTCTAATATTACTTTCTTTGCTTCAACTCCCACTTGGGCCCGGCGCCGGCCACCATACTTTCTTTTACCCGCTCATTTTCTGCCCCAACTCTCCTTTCCTCTAATCTCCAACCTTCCTGCCTTCCACTGGCATTGGGCGGGCCCGTGCCCAACAACATTTATTTTTTAAAGCCCATTGAACGCGCCATGGGCCATGGAAAGCA